>NC_133903.1:12970151-13270717 GCF_964199755.1 Larus michahellis | reverse complement strand
GTGGCCAAAGTGGGACCACATCAACACCACCAATGGGTATCGCTGGCAATTTGTGGTGGAAATTCACTGGCAAACGTACTCTAAAATGCCCAAGGTTTTCAGGAAGCTACAGACTTGGCCAGTGGAAGATCTCCAGTACCTCCACAATCACCTGCTGTCCACCCTTATTGAAACCTTCCCAGTCAAGCTTACAAACTAACTGACTGAGTTTTCATTTGAGGTTTTAGCGTTTACATTCTTTGTTTTTAACTTTCTGCCAGCATTCCCGAAGGTTTTGGAGGTAATGATCATGAAATTACCCAACACTTACCTCCTTACAGAAGAGACAACATGCGGTTTCATGGCCACTGGCAATGAATTGCTGTCAGCTGGTTTTGTAGAGACTTTTGAGTGAAAGGGCGAGGGGAGGACTCGGTGGAAATGCTCTGTCACTATGGTTCGGGCTGAGAGCCTGTGGACACAAGCCTTGCGAGACACAGAACAGAGCTCATTATTCATCATATAAAACATTCCGTGTGAGAAATAATAATACAAGAAATAAAACCATCACAGGTGTATTTATGGTGGTGACATACACTTTTTGTTACCTAAACTAAAAATATCCATAAAGGAAGGTCATAAACCTGAAGACAGAGGAAGAAAACTTCAATTTTGGGTAACTTAGAAATCATTTGTCAGGCTTAGGGACAAAAAAAGGGGGAAAAAATAAAAAGTACAGACTGATATGCCTGAAATTTTGTATAAGATGATTTTGATTTTGCATGATAAAATCAAATAAACACATGACATTGTTATCACTTGGGGCTTGAAACACCGTAAAGGAGCTCCCTGGGGCTCCTTTGATATCACCTGCTGTGAAGGAAACATCTCTGTCCTGCCTCCAGCCCAGGGGAGGTAAATCAGCACTTAAACAGACTCCTTTTTGGCATGTTGGATGTCACTTGAAAATACAGCCTGCATTTTCATATAAAATACAACCTTATTTTCCGTGAAGGCTATTGAACACAGCAGCTTAGGGCAGCTCTATGGGGGAAACATCAGCTCTGCTGGACAGTGGGCAACCTTCACTGGGAAAATAGCTTACCTCATCGCTTCGGTTTCATCACTCGATAATGAGATGCTTTTTCCCCTTCGGTTCTTATACGGAGCTCAGCCAGTGCAGATGCAATTTCCTCACGTGCACTATTCAAATAAATTTCTCCCGAGAATGAAAACATGAATGTTGCAGGGAAATTTTGAGCATTTGGGAGCATATTTAAACTCTGGTCGAGATCTGGCTCTTAAGTATTTCCCCTCTTCGTACAGCATGTTCAGGCTCTTGTCTTTATCCTTCTCCTTACATATTTCAAAAAAATCTGTTTTTTTCATTTCTCTAGATATAAATAGCTACTCGACATATTAGACGCCTTAGGGTGCAGTGAGTCGTGATTCTGGATTTATTTGAAATACTGGTATATTCAGTATCAAAAATCTATAGTTTCAGCTACCATATAGTAAATAGAGACTGTTAAGCAGGAAAGAAATAGAACTCAGAGAGGATCCATTTCAACTTAAAATTGCCTTTTGTCTGGACCCCAGGTGAGCGTGTCACACACCGGTGCAGTGTGTAGGGCTGACACCAGCCGTTCTGTCCCAAGAAAACCTCACCTGCTAATGAGCAGTCTGGGCAGTGACTCAGTGGTAAATTATAGTAGACTTTAGCTCTGCATAGACTCTACAAAGCAAATTTATTCCAACCGTTTCATATTGAAAAGCCTGATTACCATTTACCATATGATGCCTTCCTATCACTTCAGCAGTATCAAAAGGCTTTATTGTAGATGAGATCAAATAAATATAGCAAAAACATGAAAAAAAAAGAGCACAGTCATATCCTGACTGATAGCATGCTCCTACAGACTATTGCCACCAGTTGAGAGTACGTGCCAATATTTTTATGAACCATCATTACAAAACATAACTGAAGCAGGCTGGAAGAAAACAGCAACCTAGAAGTGGTGTTTAAGAAAGCCCTGGGAAAGGAAAAGAACAGAAGAGGAGAGCTGCTGAGCTGAATCAGCATGTGGGCTGTAGCTGGAACAAAAGGATTCTTCAGTTCATGCCAAAAATACTCATCAGTGCTGCTGCTTTTTTAAGCTTAACATTCATAGGTGACTTTTCTTGTTTCTGAACAGTCCTGTGGGAAACCACACGGGTTCAAGTATGGGTGGCTGTCAGAGCCCTCACTTTCCGCTCGCTTCAGGAGTTTACTGGGGAGAGGAGTTTGCTCCTTGGTGTCAGGGTGAGGAGGTGCCCTCTGAGGCTCTGTCCTGCCTCAGGACCACCCTGGGCTCTTCTCCAAGGAACTCCTTGCTTTTAAATACAGTCCAGCCCTTTTTCTTCCTCTCTTGTCTCCCTTCACAGTGTTGGCAGATCCTCAAAGACAGCCCAGCAAGATCAACATCTACTAAAGATCCCAGTTGCTGAGGTAGCTTCCATCTCGGTGGGGCATGGGCACAGTGGTGTTGTGTTTTAAGCGACTCATTATGCAACATTAAATATTATTAAAACAACCAAAAAAATCATACGTGACCAAAAGAATGTTTTTCTTGTCACATAATTAAGCTGTGGGACTCATTATCACAGGGATTCACTGAGCCTAGAAATTTAACAAGCTTCAGAAAGGACTGGGCATACGTATCACTAAAAAGGGAAAACTGAAATCATCAGACTGAAGAAACGCAAAGAATCTTCTCACGTTTCAGGTTTAAATGAACATTTAAGAATTAGGGACTAGAAAGAGGTTTTCTACAGAGGCAAACATGACACCCACCTACCCCAGAGACCTCGGTGGGATGGTTGACTGCAGAGCTGAAGAAATGGGTCTGCGATCCACACTGTGCTGCTGGCCTCTGCAAGCTTTGTGTTTCGTCTAGTAGAGAAGTTCCTGGTGGCAGTAAACCAAGGAAAAAATGAGCAAAATGCAGGAATTCTATGTGTAAGACTAAATATTTTTATGGTATGGACAGGAAAGTGTGCAGGTGCTTACCGAAGGAGGATTGCACCCCATGTTTCCTATGGCCTTGGCTGGTCATTTAACAGGGGAAGCAGCCCCTGCTAAGCCTCTTCTGCCGTGGTGTGCTAGTGAGCTGGACAATATTTTTGCTGTTGTCAATGTAATGCACAGCCAAATTCCTTTGTGCCTTCAGCAGGCATCTAGTCAGTGACGTACATCGAATTCCTGTGCAGTACTCGCTGCCGTCCGCCGGCACTGCTCGCCGATTGTCAACGACAGTAGGTTTCCTTGAGAAAAATCACTCGGTAGACACGATCCTCTTCTTAGATAATCTATAGGTGACTCCATGCCATGGTTGTTTGTGTTTTTCCCAGCTATGGTAAGCAAACCTTATTTAGAAAGCTGAAGCTAAGCTTGCTTCTTTCAGCACTTCAAAGAATATGACCAATAACAACCTTTTAGAACCACAATGTGTTTGATATCTTGCTAATCCTAAAGTAAATAGATCTAAAGAGCCAGCAAGCTGAACCATGCAAAAGATACAGCATATACACTTGCAAAAATCAAGGTGTTCTTTTATTCTTCAGCTAGAAAACCAGGTTTTGCATCTGAGCAAAGTAATAATAATAAGCCAACAATTTTGCCCTCAAAATGTATTTGCTTTTAAAAAATGAAACGAACTTTTTATTTAAGTAACACTGTTCCCTGGGAACAGGCACAATCTTTGGTGTTAAAATGGCATTTATGTGAAGTGTTTCCTCATTTAAGGGCATTTAATTACCTCAGGAGTATGAAACATAAAAATTAATATACCCGTACAGAAAAGTTGAGAGAAAATAATGTCCTTTATCCTTTGCTTTGCTGATTATGGGTCACTAGCAAATTAGATTGGGCTCTAATTCTTCCCGAATGTGAAAACGATTCAATCAGTTACACCATGAGATGATATTATTAATGCAATCACGGCTTAAAAGAAACTGGCCCTAAAGGGAGATGCCAAAATGAATTCTTCGTGTAGTAACAAAGGAAGCCAGAAGACTCCTTCACAACGAGTCACGTCTGCACTAAAGACAAGCCTGACATTTCATAAGCTTCTAAATAAGTATGCTGGAAATATTACAGTTTCTATTTGTATATCTAACACTTGCTACAGGCTCCAAAGGCATTCACAGCATCACTAAAGGGATGTATTAGATTTGGCATGACACCAAGTTACAAATATAAACTGGGAAAGTATAAAACAGTAAATTATTTCATAATATATCTACCGCTAAGGCATTTAGGTACTCTTCCATCTTAATTAAGGGCAAGAAATTGTAAAAGGCTTCAAGGAAACATTTAAGTTTTCCTAATCAAACCATAAAATTAACCTACGGAACATATTACTGCATGGTAAACTACTGATTTTTTTAGGAAGAAAACACTGAGAGGGTCTGAAAAAAAATAATTTAGGTTTTCTGTCCCTCCCTCTCCTCTCAAAATGTGGGATTTTTTAACCCAGTCCCAATTCAGAAGGTGCAAGAGGGTAGCACATCTCCCAGCAACACCAGCTCTCAGACTGGTACAAATGCTGCCAGAGTCCTCTTTTTCCACTGCAGCCCTTTCCAAGCCTAATCAGTTTCCACGGGCTGTAACGAAACGACTACAGAAACAATGGGCAGCTGGGAAGAAGAGGCCTGCGAGGGCTGCGGGGAGGATGGCTGTCCATCCTCCCGTCCCCAGGCAGACCTGGGCTCCCTGGGCTCCAGGCGCCAGCCTCGGAAACAGCAGGGACGCACGCTGGCGTGAGCCCGTGGATACGATACGGTGTCAGGTTTTGAAACTGCAAGCTCGTGATTTATAGGCAAGGTGGTTTAGGTCATAGTAGAGGTTTCTAAAGTGAATTTGTAGTCATTTATTTTCCTCCTCCTGCTCAGTTCTGTTGAGCTGGACTCAAAGCATTAACGGAGACAGATTTTTATCATCAAAAGATACGAGAAATCGCATCAATGGAACTGGCTGATATTCATTTATGCTTTAACAATAAGAATAATGCATTATTGCAAAATAATAAAGCAATAATGATCATAAGTATTTTCCAGGCATTCATTTTAGATGTCAGCAGCTACCTGATAATGTCGTGTTCTGTGATCTCATGAGTCTAGGGGTCCAGGGCCTCCTGCTCCCAGTCAGTATTTCAGAACAAGGAAGGTATTTGCTGTTTATCCTTATTTTTGTTAGGAAATTGCTTCTGACTAGGTTACAAAAATAATGAATTGGTTATAATCCTGGTCACGGAGCTTTTGAAACCAATAGCAAGGCTTCTGCTGACTGTAACTGAAAGAACTCCAGGTTTTGAGACACCGTTGCATCATCTGCAGAGCACAGGCTAAAAATACGTATGAAAGGATTACAATGTATTTGTGTTTAATTTTAAAATGTGTGGAAAATCACCTTAATGCAAAGAGTCAGCAAAATGTGTACGTACAACCTGACTGTTCAAAAACCAAGGTTAACTAGTGTTTGGGAGATTTTTATAAGCTATGGCTCCATACAGGCACCAATTTCTCCCCTGTACCAAGGTTATGGTTCCTTTGTCGGTTCCTTTTCTTGTTTATTCAGGATTTGAAAAAGATATCCAAGAGCGGGGTTTTTTTTGCCTTCACGACTCAGCTCTTGTTCAAACACAAAATATACAGACATTAATTTTTTAAAGTTTGTTATTAGCAATATTTAACAAACACCAGCTCATCTACGTATTTCGAATGGAGTCTAACCTGTTGCCCCTGAAAGACATGGGAAGTTTTCCCCTTGGCTTCAGTCGACTCTGGACACTATCATTTTGTGTTGGGTGCTAATCCTGCGATAGGATGCATCTCCACTTGGGAAAGCTAAATGTGGTATATATTTGTTAAGTAGTTCTTTGAAATAAAATATGATTTCTTTTCCCTCTTAAATTTATAAAAATTTAAAATTTTAAAGCTTCTAACTTGCTTTGCAGGCCGAACCACTGAAAGAGATTAGAGCATAAATATATACGACATTGACATTATTACCAAATACGTTCATTAGCAGCAATACTATCACAGTGAATACCAACTGAATTAACAGTGACAGGGCAGTAAGTGAAAGTGTTCATACATTTCTTTCTCACAGCTTACAAACTCAAGATTTATTCCTGACCTTTGGTGTAAAACTTGATGATCGCTGGTAAATCAAAGACAATACCATTAGTATTCAGTGCTACAACTGAGACCTTTTCACCCTGGAGTTGTAACAGATAATTTTCGAAGAATTTCTTTGTGGATTAACATTAATTATCATGCATACTTCATGAAGAATTAACATCAGTAGGAAATTAGCTCATTTCCATTCATGACACTTTGCGGTTTATTCTTGCCATCTTTGTGACGATGAGTTTACATGTTATAAGTTGTCTGTTTAGAAATTCACCACTTCCTCCTTGTTCTTGGGCAGTCGTAGCAAGGATCTGCCACCAAACATCTCCCCTGGGCTCTTTGGGTCCTCGGGTAGGCTCCAGTGGGCTGAAGACACCTGAAGGAAGGATTTAGAGGTGAAACAGGGACCAGCTTCCAGCCTTTATGCATTTTGTGTATTTAATCTTGTAGAGGAAAGGACATTGTGTATACCAGTCAGGTTTGCAGGCTTGGTCCTTTTCATTTTGTTAGTTGAACTTACTGTCTCGCTCTGGGTCAGTAAGGAATTATTTTTCCAAAGGAGCAGATCTCAGCATTTTTTCGATAGAAAATCCTGAAACAGAGGGGCTAACCCCTATTTAACAGTTCTGATATTCTGGAAACAGGCTTGCTTCACTTCATTAGCTGCCATGAACCTTGAACGAAGTCCATAGACAGAGTAAAAGGCAGAGCTTGGGCTGATTAAGGTTTTCAATTTTTGGACACAAACAACAAACGACAAATCTTGGCTAATGATAACCATAAGACCAATAGTGAGATATGGATGCATGGGAGTCATTTCAGGTCAGATGCACTTTAATGAGAGGAGACAAACTGAGCCATTTCTTCCATGTCGGGCCAACGTAACCGTTCTATAACAAATACTCAGGTGCAAAACCATCACAACACCGTGAGACTTAGTCCTATATCACAACAAAAACAATCTGCAGAGTAATATACAGCTGCCTAACGAGGAATGAAAAACTGATCCCGAATTACGTATACGTGCCTTGCACTCCTATAAGCCTACCACCACCACCACCTATGTGCACAGTACCGACAGAAGCATTAACACCACCTTCAGCAGCAGCAGCTGTGGGCTGCTTGAGTGTGGGAATACTACGGGAGAGGGAGGACCCCGCTCACCCTCCTTGGCCATTCAGCTGCTATGTCTCCAGTATAAGGTGAACATTTAAGGGAATCACTATTTATTTTTTCCCGTCTTCTTGTCTTTGAGTTTGTTATAATCAGTCTAAATCAGAAATCCTTCTCTCTAATCATAGAATGTTTTAGGTTGTAAGGGACCTTAAAGCCCATCCAGTTCCAACCCTCCCTGCCCTGGGCAGGGACACCTCCCACCAGACCAGGCTGCTCAAAGCCCCCTCCAACCTGGCCTTGAACACCTCCAGGGATGGCGCAGCCACAACTTCTCATCTAAATCTACCCTCTTCCAGTTTGAAGCCATTACCCCTTGTCCTATCACTACGTGCCCTTGTAAAAAGTCCCTCTCCAGCTTTCTTCTTCCCTCTTTCTTCCAGCCTCTAGAAGGTCTCCCCAGAGCCTTCTCTTCTCCAGGCTGAACCACCCCAACTCTCTCAGCCTCTTCACAGGAGAGGTGCTCCAGCCCTTTGATCATCTTCATGGCCCTCCTGTGGACCCGCTCCAACAGGTCCACGTCCTTGTCCTGAGGACTCCAAAAGCTCTAGCTTCAGTCCACCTGGTTGTGGAAGGAAAACCTGATGGCACTCAGGGATGTTCCTGGTGACATGTATTCTTATATCTTTATTCTAGTGTTGTTGAACAGTCACACCTCAAGTGAGGTGTTTCCAGGAGAGGAGGCACAGGGGGAAGGAGGGTACAGCAAGCGCCAGGAACTTACACCGAGGCCACTGCCGAGGTGAGCTCTGCTGCTTGACAAGTGACGAGCCTGATGACAGCGGCTTTCAGTGCTGCCCTCAAGGTTAGAGCTGAGCAGCAGAGCAAGGTCACCCCAAAGTTCATCTCACACGCCGCTTCAAGAGGCATCAGGCAGCAGGACCAGACAGCAGGGCTGCTGGAGACCTTCCTCTGCCCCGCACTCCCATGCTGCTGTTCTCATGCCATCCCACCATGCTGGAGGGGAATCGGACCTCAGCTGTGCCCAGGTATCTAAGTTAAGCAGCAAAACCCCGATCACAGCGTGCGGGCAGGGTGTGGGACGGGTAATTTGCCTGCCTCTCCCCCGTGCTGTTTTGTCCCTTACCTGCCTCAGCTTTCAGGCATTTGGACGCTCTCTATAATAGCAGGACTTAAACATGACGGCAATCTGCGTGCCAACACCAGCTCAGTGAACAGCTACGGCACACGGCAGCAGTAGGAAAACAAACTGCTATTGCACTGGCTGGAAACCCAGTTTTATAGCCACATAATACCCAGTCCACCGGACCCCTGGTTTCTCCACAGAAATGAGCTATGAAAGAACCCTTCTATTAAATATATGAAAAACATGAATTTTCCTTTTAGTTAGCCAATTATTACCTTTCTTTACATAACTGTTTATAACTGCATAGACCCTTCAGCCTGTATGTGCTCTGGGCTGTGAGTCTCCATGCTGCTACAGGTATGTTTCTTGGTCACCATGATGTCCTTGGGAAGCTTCTGGGCAGAATACCTTTGCCTCTTCAACATACTTTTGGGGTGGGGAGGTGAGTACAGGGGACAACAGGACTTATGAAGTGAGGGCACCCTTATCCACAGAGGAGAGAGTTTTTCAATCTCTGAAGGATGGTTTTGCGTTCAGTTCAAGTTTTATGTATGCTTTGGTTCAGTTTTCCCTTTTTCCTTAGCTGGCTGGCTTGGCATGAGGAATGAAAACATATGTGTTCAGTGACCTTGATCATCCAACCTGTGTTTTAATTCCTGCCCTAAGAGGACTGTAGACATAACCAGTAGGTGATCTGTAGAAGTCTCCTGTAAATATTTTAAAGTATTTGTCAAGGCCAGCCCAAACTTCCTCGGGTGGTTTTGCTCTAATGCTTTTCCTTATCTCTCTTGGCTTCAGAGAAAATGTCAGCTCGTGAACTGTAATAATAGCCTTTCCCTTCAGATTTATTTTTTTTCCTCCCAGTTTTGATCTAAAAAATCCCAGCACTCAAGAGGAAATTTCTCACAGGGAAACTTTCTGTGATAGCTACAAATTCTTACGGTATCTCTCCGTCAGAGTGCCTGTAGCGAGGAACCACTGCAGCCTTTCAGCTGCTCTTCCAGGACTCGCAGAGCGGCTGGGATGGCTCTCCCGTGTTTTGCATTGCTGAACGGAGCCTGATGATGGCAGAGTTGCTTAGCTCCAGGCTGGCTCGCTGTAGCCATCACTTGCAGAACTGCTTACAGATGAATTGATAACACTGATGCCATTTGAGCTCCCTCTCCTTTACAGCAGAGATCTCTAATCCGCAGCAGTATTAAACATACTGAAAAAGGGGGAGAAAGAAAAAGAAGAAAAAAAAAAGGGACAGAGAAAATTAAAAGTCCTTCAATGTCATTTCAGTAGACCAAGGTCACGGTGGGGCCAGATGCTGGTTACAGCTCAGCTCAAGGGAGCAAAGGTCTCTGGAGGGCTGACTGCACCAGTGCGGGCTGCTCTAATCTCCACGGGCTGCTCACAAAAGGCAAAGCCGCTCCTGGGGACACCTCCAGCATCGGAGCAGCCAAACCACGTCTCTTCCTCTGCAGCCTTTATGTTCTCAGCACAGGGGCTTGCTCCGGCAAAGGGTCTATCCCAGGCGTTGGGGGAGGATTTTTTTAAAATATGAAAGTATTGAAGTAACATAAAATGTAACTAGTAAACAGAAATGCAGGTACAAAAGATGTCACCTTTTTGAAAGTTATATAATAGTAAGGAACTGCAGAGGCCCTTCCGTCCGATGGCAAGGTCCTTGAGAGTTGGATCCTAAAGCAGGAACACCGTAAACATCAGCCATTTATGCACATTCCGCTCACCAGCACTGGATGTCTCTTTCTTGATAGACCTCACTGCAATTTCCCCCAAAGGCTGATGGTTTTACATTGTTTTGAGTTTTATTTCATTTCCCTATTAAATGACAGCCTTCTGCAGAGCCTAGATGAGGAGGGCCACAGAATTTCTAGTAATGATTTTACAGACTTGCAACCATTTGAACAGAAGAGGCAGGTGCAGACACTGAAGTACATTCCACTGAACTGCCGTTGCAGTCCGGAGTTTGGTTGGCGCTGTATGAGGAGTCTGCGAACAGCTTTGTGTGGGAACCTCCCAGGAGGTTTTTTTACAGCTAACAACGTCGCTTAGTGCTACAGAGAAAGAATGAGATTTGCTGATAACATTTCTCTTTTATCACGTCCATTTTCAAAATATGACAAGTAAATGATTTGGCAGAAACAATACCACAATAATTAGTGATAATCAGAAGTGTAAGAGGATAAGGGAAATCTTACAGTGTTCTTGTTACACATACAGACCCAAACTCTGTTCAGAAAAGAAAAGATAAAAAGCATAAAATAGAAAAGAACCAAAACGTGTACAACACCTGCTAGCCACGATGCATGACTGCCCAGGGGTACAAATTACACAAACCTTTTCTCCTGATTTAAGATGGAGCAGATGTGTTGGAGGTTATTTCACTGTGTCACTGCAAAAGTTCCTGCAAATTATTAAGGTCTCCCACCTCCAGAAAGCGTAAAGGGTCTGCTGGGCAACTTAAAAATACTCTTGTGAGCTCCTGGTCCTGCCATGAGGGAGCACTGCCAGGACACCCCAGATGCAGGCAGCCACGCACATGTCAGCTGTGACCAGCTCACAGAGCAGCAGTAGCCCATTACTGGAAGGGTTTGAGCGTGTGCCTTGTGTGCTGCACAGCCTGGGCACACTGGGTCCTCTCCAGCTGCAGGTACCTGCGAAGCCGGAGAAGGAGAAGCTTTTCCAGCCAAGAAACTGGCTGGCAGTTGCTCTCCTTTGGCAGCTCTGCCCTTGACTCTAATTCTAGTCAGGCAACTGCTCGTTTAATCCCATAGCTTCAAGCACTTTCTAGGTGAGTCCGCAGGATGAGCGAATGTAGACAAGCTAGACATCATAGAATCATTTTGGTTGGAAGAGACCTTTAAGATCATAAAGTCCAACTGCTAACCTAGCACTGCCAAGTCTACCGCTAAACCGTGTCCCTAAGTGCCACATCTACACGTCCTTTAAATACCTCCAGGGATGGTGACTCAACCACTTCCCTGGGCAGCCTGTTCCAATGCTTCATAACCCTTCCAGTGAAGAAATTTTTCCTTATGTCCAACCTAAACCTCCCCTGGCACAACGTGAGGCCATTTCCTCTTGTCCTATCGCCTGTTACTTGGAGCTCGATGCCAAAAGCAGGAAGAGGCTAGAGAAAAACGTGATTCCTGTGGGTAGAATCAATTAGGATTTGGGGCAGTTAGCATTTCTGGGTCTGCACTACACAGCACCCCTTAAAGTGTAGGATCTCTATCCATTGAAAAGAAAGAAATATATAGCGTTACCAGCTTCAATTCTGAGGAAAGCTACTGCCATAACCACATAATTCTTGCTTGAGATGCAACTGGATCTGCACCTGTGCTCCCTTTGCTAGGCTGTGTAGTTTGTTTTCCAACTTTTACAGGTGCTAAAGAGAACAAATCTTCTTAAATCTCCCTCTAAATTGAACACCCACACACCGGGCTTCAGATTGTGCTCCTGATTACTTACGTTTAGCTTCCAGGTTGGGAACTCTCCCAGTATTCCTAACACTGGGTTGCAAACGCTGCAAATAATTTTTTTTTTTTTCTTTGAAAAGGCATTTAACTCCAACAGCCATGAATGACTGGAACTCACTTTATCGAATATGTTTCCCAGTCAGAAATGAAATTGGCAGTGCAACCCCTCCACCCCCCAAAATTACTTGGCTAAAGTAGTAGCCAGCTGAACAAGCAAAAAAGCAGAAGAGGATTAAACCAAATATGGAGCTCAAACAGACGGGTAGTTGAACCCTTGAATGTTTCAATACACAGCTGATTCGGCAAAACAGATACACATTCAAATTGAAGCATGTCACTACAAGAGAAAACCAGGCAGCGTAATCAATAAAGTGTGCAGCCTGTCCTGGTACAGGAAAAGCCGCAGCTTAACAAGCCAAACAGAAAGATGAACTGGAAATAAAAAGAGTCATAGTGAGGAAAAACAGTGAAATCAAAATATGTGAGTTTGAACAGTTTCATTCGCCCCGTACAACCCCATTAGAAATGCTCAAAGGCGGCACTGTCAAAATGGCCAATGCAAAATATTCCCATATTTCCTAACCAGAGCCACTATTTCCCAAGGGAAAGCCCTACTGCTTTTGCTGGGATCTTGAAGCCCCAGTGGGAGTCACGTCCAGGAAAGGTAACTCATGGAGACAGGCCACTGTCACATAACTTCTTGGCACTAATCCCTACAATGCGTGACCAGAGGAGCTCAGAAAACAAAAGCTTGGGTTTTTTCCCTTCTCGCTCACACAGTTGATGGGAAGTGGGATATTATTTAATTCAAGATTGCAAGTTCATTATTTTTACCTAGGTACAAGTTGTTTTATTATAGTACACAGATCTACTATTCTCTGTGAACTACGCAGAAGTGGATTTGATTCACAAAAATACTTTTACTTCACTGAATGCTTTGAAAAATGGTATGCCAACACAGAGCCGCAGAGAAATTGTTGAAGAGATTCACATTCTCACACTCACATCCTCCTCACAAGAGATTCTTACTCTTCAGCTGTGACACAGGTTGGGCTGTCCCAGCCGCTCCGTATTGTTCCTTATGCCAGCCTGGATATTGGACACTTTGTGAGGAGCAGAGGGCTTGCTGGGGAGGTGCAATGTTTGTCAGTGCCTGTGTCCTTGAGGTCTGAACACAGACAGAAGCTGCTATTCCATCACCTTCCTGCCAACAGAGAAATCTGCTCAGAGAAACCTTCTCACAAGAGCAAACCTTCTTCACAGAAAAGTAAACAGGAAAGGCTGGGAGAGCAGCTGATTGAAGGACACGCCAGTGCACATTAAAATATTTGCTAATTGCAAATATATTGTCCCACTGTGCTGCTAGCTCCAGCTCTGACTCACATGAAATGTCAGTTGGCTCCAGATTGAATTTTGCGGTTAATAACCTCCCTCATCACTCGCCTACCAAATCTGCCCAGAAGAGAGGAGACTGCAGTAACGCCAAACACTGATTTCTGCTTCCTCGTCCTTATTTCTTCCCTTCTCCACTTCCACGTTATATTGCGGTATTTATGATCTGCTTAAACCAGGCTACTATGCTGAGTACAACCTGAAAACCTAAAGAGTGAGTTAGTATTTAGATTTCATTTGTAAGTTAGGGAAGAACCTTGCTGAAGTTGATTAGACAAAGATCACGTGCAAGATTTTGTCATTTGCGGCAAGTTTTCTATCGGCACAACATTGCCATGAATGAAGAGGCTGGACATCGCCCAGCAGCCCCTGAGCAGATTAATCTTTCCAAGCAAAGACAAAGCAAAGTTAATAACTTGAACACGTCAGACAGCAAAACTGCTTCCATGTGAAAAACGTTTACTCACATGAGTTAAACTCTCTGGTTAAAAATCATGGTGTAAAAATAAACACAATGAACGCTGGCTGATGATGTTTGGGTTTGGGTCACAGTGTTTATAAGGATAAAGGAACATAAATTCCCACCTGCTGATTGAAACTGTTTCCCTTACTGGTTTTGGATTAGTCTTGGTTCAAGTACTGGAGAGATGTTCAAAGAGAAATGTTTATAAAAAAAGAAAAGGGGAAAAAAATGTTGAAAGCAAACCAAGAAACAAGGCTGCCTTTCCAATAACAAGGAACTTGCAATTATTGTTCAAATCAGGTTCATATTTGGAATTGTGGTTCTAATCAAATAAGGTGTGTAATTTCAGGTACACAAATAATCCTCATTTTTAAGGGGATTTAAATTTCACTGCTTTCATAGGCTGGTGATATAACAGTAAAGTGGTAAAACTAAATTACTGTTATCATTTAGTGGTATGTATTTATTTGATCTTAAAGTTTAAAAGGCTGTGGGTTTTTTTCATAGTACTTCTCTAACCACCCACTTATTTTTTCCTGTGTCTCTAAATCCAAGGTGGGTGCTTACAGCAGGACAGGAACGTGGCTTCAAAAGAGCTGATTAATGTTAACATTGCACAGTATTACGTATTGCCTCTTTTCACATAAACTACATTGGAGAAACAGGTAACGTGTAATTTATGCACAAGAACACATCTGCATCCTTTCTGAATATAGGTTTACAAATCCTCCTCTGTTTTTAATCTTCAAACTGTTAAAACTGTTCATTAAATATATTGTCTATACACCTCTTTCAACACAGATTTGTCAGTGTGTGTAAATTATACATAAAGCGCACAGTGAGATAGATGCATAAAACCTGCAGTTTAGCTAGGTAGACATAAACATTCAGTAAACTTTGCTTAATTAGTCACTAAATCAGTCTTTATGCCCTTGTTGACTGACTGATGTTTTTAAAATATTACTGACTCCTCTTAAAATGTCTGCCCTTGTTATTTGTTGTTTTAACAAATATTTGATGCCATAATCCGGTGTTTAAATATCCACTGTTGTAATTCAGTGCTAATAGTAATGCTGAGATGACAGAACTATTAAACTGGATACAGAGTTGTCAAATTTTAAGACAGCAAAATACTCACCTGTGACACGTAGCATATGGCAGAACCCTGAGAAAATCATCAGTGGAGTTAAGAATAAATAGAAGCTGTGTTCCCTAAAAAATATAATCTGACATGCAAGCATGGATAATCTTGAAATGCACTTGACAGTCTGTGATTTGAGTCAACAGATTATAACACCAGAGGCACGCAGTACTGCGTTTTCAAATAACAAATTACAGAATAGCTCTTAATGCTGAACTCAGTGTGTAAACAAGCTGCTCTTTCTATATACTATGTAAAGAGTTTGTTAAAATACTACAGCTAATTATGCTTCAAGCATTTACAGTCACATGTATTTATCCAGTTTTGATTTTTTTGGTGCCCGTCTCATAGTTAAGCAATTTTGATGTGCACTGCTTAAAATGACAGTGTTTATTAAACATTTTACTGAAGTAGCACAGAACCAGTCACTCTGCTTGTACAAATAAGTCATCAGGAGCTGCATCATATTTCCCAGCGCACAATGTGTGAACCTCAGTTATCTATTCCAGTGACCTCTTGGGGTTAGAAAGGCTCCTTAAGGCAACAGGCAAACAACTAGGCTTCTAAAACCATTTCATCCCCCGTATCTTGCATTCAGGTCAGGGATGGGGTCCCCGTACATCGCATACAACACAACAGTGTCATCATCTGTTTGGGTAAGACCATTACTATCATCTAACTTGGCTCAAGAAGACAAGGAACTGTTTCAGTTCTTCATTCAGACACTTTTAAGAAAGCAGGATTTACAGTTTCCTTATCTGACATTTCACCATTAAATTTCAAGACTCATCATAGCAGTACACGTTATCCAAGAGTTACGTAGTTTTATACACAGAATCAAAGCAAAGAAGGATTTGGGAGATTGTAAAATAAATCTGATTATATAGTTTCTTGCCAAGAAGATTCACAAGAACCAATTTGGAGCAGCTGCTTGTTCCAGCTGAGACTCCCAGTGCTCCAGTGAGAGCCTCTTCCCAGCTCTGCCTTTACTCTGTGCTGGCTCTGAGCAGACCCGGACACACAGCAAACCCTGTTGGCTAACAGCTGACGGATGTCTTCATCTGATGAATGCAGCAAATCTGTTTTGGTACCTTGATTCTGTGCTTTAGATTCAGTCTGGTCACACAATATCCCTCCTGCCTTGCAGTGAATGATGCAAGACGGTACAGACTCGCACAACACACCTCTCCTCTCTTGAGAAGAGGGAAGACATCTCACTATTGTTTTATCCAATACCAATTGGATAAATATCAATTCACTCCAATATCAATTAATCATTTAATTGGAGACTTTCCAGCATGAGAAGGAAATGTTCTGCCTCCCGCCATGCACTTCTTAGCAAACACAGATTAGAAATGTCATCTGCCTGAATTAACCTTCCCGGAGACAACTCTGTACCTCTCTACTTGTACAAGACTGAAAGCAGATGACCAAACTAAACACCCCTCAAACAGCAGTTCCCACAGCGCCCAACATAAGACCATCACTGGCAGATGGTAGCAAGAAGTTAAATTACCAACATTTCACCTCACGTTGCGAGGTGCCCAGCCTTCGGTAGAGGTGCTTGGTCTAAGGTAGGCAGGGAGCAGGGGTGCTGGATGCGATGCACCCGGCGGTGCCAGCAGCCGCCCCGTCTCCCCCCTTTCCTTACAATGGTTTGCGTCTTAACAGGGAAGACTATTCGCACTTACACTAAAGCCTTTACCACTGTTCTGGGAGTATAAAAGCATCTTAAAATGAGTAGATATCACTGTTCCACCAATTTAAAACCACTTTTGACTGTCAGAGTGGTATAAAGGAGTTTTAGTGTAAATAATAGTGTGGTAGTAATCTGATCTCATATCCGTAGGGGGGCTGATTCTCTTCTCATTTACATCAGTTTTATTTTCATATAACTCCATTAGTTTCAGTATTTATTTTTGCATGAGTGACAGCAGAATTATGCCCAGCATAATCACACATGAAGTGTAAAAATCCAACTTGACTAATTTCTAAGTATTAGCCACAAATGCTAGAAGCCAAAGCAGAATCTCAATGAAGTAATCTCCCAGTCTGCTCTTATTCTTTTTCACTCCTCCATATCCAAGTTGGACATGCCTCCGAGATACAGAAGGAAGCATGAGGAGGGAGCCAAGGAAAAGTAGTTAAGACAACCTGGCTTCTTCTCAAATTTAGTGTTCAAATAAAACTAGATTTGAAGAGACCACTTGGGAAATTGCGTATTCTCTGTGGAGTTCTGCCTTGTTCAAAATGAGAAGGAATAACGTCAGCACAGTCTGAGAGAGTCTTGGTAAGGCAAGGAGCTGGAGACGGTTGTTCAACCGTTCAAATGATGAAACCCTCACAGACAACATTTCACCTATTTCTGGTTGCTGTTGGTTGGGTTGAGTTTTTATAGCTCTGTACATAATGACGAAAAGTTAGGAAAGGGCAAACTCCCCTCCAAGCTCTGTTATCACCCGTGACAGCAGGTGATGGAGCTAGTGGTTAGGAATAAGGGAGGCAATCACAGGCACCTTTTGGTACTGCTCCTGGAAATAAGAGGGGCCAGGAACCATGGCGTACCACCCAAGGTGGGGCTCTGACCCTCCTCCTCAGACCGCAGTTTTGTAAGTGCCAGTCAGCCTAAACTAGCACAAGCAGCGATTTCTCATCAGCTGTTTATTGACTGTCCCCTTAACTTAAAGTTTTTGGAAGCAGGTAAATCTGGATAAAGTTGCCTTGTACCATAGAAATAACTTTGCACTTCTGACTCAAGTAATGACACACTGTCTTCGATAATTTTTTTCTGTTTCTTTCTCCCTTCAGTTTTTAAAGAAAAAGCAATGAGCCCCTCATGCAGACGGCAATTATTGTGGGCCACAGAGCACAGACCCAGGACAGAGTTTGTGGGCTTTACGCTTTCAGCAACCTGCTTTTCTCTCTTTTACTTGTGAAATAACTGCTCCACCACCGCAGTGTTCCTGCGCTGGTACATGTCTGAACTGTGCTGTCTGATGAGGTATCCAGCAGTCTCTATGTCTGACAGCGATCAGTGCGTTCAAAAGCCTGCCCTGCTAAATAATAGATAAAAGAGATGAACCACGGTGTGGTTTCAGTTTTGAGCGCTTGATACTCTGGAGCAACAAGCGTTACATTTTCAAGGGTGTCAGAAAGAAGCAGGGAATCCGAAAAAGGAAAGGAGGAAAGTGGCAAGAAGAAGAAAAAAGAAGACAGGAAAGAGCCTGACCAAGCAGAAGGCATGGAACGGAAACTGTGGAAAGTATTAAATAACGTTGGTACGCGCTGGTGTTCTGCAAAGCAACAAATATTTCTGCGGTGAGTGCAGAATCCCAGTGACTCACCTAACGGGAATGACGGAATCCGCATCCCCTCCACCTATCTCAGCACTTCATTCCAGCTCCCATTTATATTCCTTGTAAGTGCAATCACTGGACACCCTTGAAGTGTTACAAATTACACAGCGCTTCTTAAATCAATCCATTAGGATATTAGCATTTTCCTTGCCAAGGCAGTAACAAGCAGCGCCTAGCTCTCTTGATGAAATTTGCCTCATAACTGCCTTGTAGCACTTATTAATACAGCTATTTGACAATTTGTCATAATCTTTTTGTAACAAAAAAACAGCTATTTCTCAAAAATCAGGGGTTTAATTAAACATTAATTTTCTCGATAGCTCAGGTGGGGGGTTGAATACAGAACATTCTGTTTCATTTTTTATCACTTTCATTTTACATTCACTGTTCCCATTTTAATCATAATAATCAGAATCTGACAGTATTTCTAAAATCAAACATAATGAAAATTAATTACTAAAAAACCTGTTTGATTACAAACTTGAAAAATTCCCACAGCTATTTTGTAGATTCTTTAATAATTCAGAATCAATCTATTTTTTTAAGTAGGTAAATTGAAATTTCAATTAACAATTAAAGACATTTTAATGACCTTTGACCTTTTCCCTCTTTCTCTCTCAGACTCACAAGCTTTTTATATACATATATGAAGATATATAGATGGTAGAAAATAGGTATTTATTTTAGATAGAAAAGCACATCTGTATTTTGTTAGTCCTTCAAACATCTTGGCATTTCATTCTTTGGTTTGCCTCTTCTTTCCTGCCAATACGTTATCTTTTGTTTTTGAGAACAGTAACAAAAATAGAATTACTCTTTAAAAACATCTAGCTATTGTTAATGTTTTTTTTTAATATGTACCAACTCCAGTCTTGTCTTTCTGCCATCTGATGTGTCAAGCTTGCTCGTCCTACCTCTGATGGCAGACGTTCTTTTCTCCAGTGTACTATTGGGTTGGGTTACCAGCAAAGATAAGCCTTTATGAGACCCATGAAAGATTCAGAATGGTAAATTTCACCAGTCTTTGAAACCAAATATATGGAAAATGCTGCGATAGACAGAGGAACAAAGACTCATTTCTTGTTCAGATAAGAGATTTTAATTTTTGCTTTCAGAAAACATTGCATGAAGTAACTAGGTCAGAGCTATGCTAAACCCACACTTCGTTTATCTGATGTGTGTGCTGCATAACAGTTCTGTTTAGTAGTTTAGATTTGACCTGAATTAAATACGAAGCTCAAAAAATATAATAAAAAAATAATAAGAGATCTGACTTACCATGAAGCCAAAGCTTCCCCACTAAATACATGGCCACCTTCTCCTTGCTGTTCAGTTCACTGCAGCTCATGTCACTCATGTCCAGAGGTGCTGCAGCGCTGGAGTCCTCCCCTCAGCTGCAGAGACCTGCAGCTGGAAATGGCAGGCTGGGACAAACACGTCATGTTCGTGAGCAGGAACAGTGTCTTCCCCTCTCTGGAGGGGAAAAAACATTTAGACTCATAATTTCCAAAGGAATCAAAGGATGCTTGGTGAAGAATTATAGCCCTTTCTTTGAACCAAGATACAAATAAGTAGTCACATGAAGTACACAGCTCTCATAGAAAATTCTTGAGGTAGATTCACACCAAAGGTGAAAAGTAAATTACAGTTGGAAGTCTCCTAGCGTGGACCATTTCTGAATGTGTACATGTACTTACAATACCCAGACAAACTGCCAGTTCTTTCCATTCTGCAGTACCGTGAGAGACAACCAGCCCTGAGGCATTAGACAATAAAAAAAATAAAAATAAAAACAAAAAAATAAAATAACAAATCCTTTTCTTCGGAGGGTGATCTGGAAATCTTTAACAGCAAGTAGCAATGTTTTGCTATACGTGGAAGTGGTCTGAAAAAAATGTGTGTAAATAGTTGAGCACGTTAATTATAATACATTGTATACTAGGACGTTATGTGTTCCCCTTGGTTTAGTAGTTGCAATAAAACTTTTCTACACCTTGTAGACAGTTAATTTCCATGAACCATCTCCTTACAAGGTGGTTACTTCCCAGCATCTCTCGTTAATCTACTGCTCCAGGTCTCACACTGTAAAAGACTGCAAATAAAACTCAACAGACTTTTTGTAATTAATGCCTTTGCGTGAGAGGATAAATGGGGTCACTTCTGGCTCTCAAACTGGACCTTCCATGCCACCAGCTTTGATTTTTTATTTCCTCTGCATTTTAAGGATGTTTTGGAGATGTATAAATCAAGAGTAGGGTGGATGCATGCACTGACTACTTGCATTAACATATCTCTGCTGGGCAAAAGGAACAGGAGTGAGAACAGCTTTGCCTGCCTACCAGAAGTGAATTAGCATTGAGTAAAAGACCTATGCAAACATCCTCCACTTTGTTCCAGGCAGGGGACGTGAATGAAGCTGGGACTAGAGCCCACCAGGGTCCTTATGTGCCACCTGTGTTTGTCTGCTTGGCCTCACTGCCCAAGCACCTCTTGCAATGGCCTTCAGCGAAAAGCAAAGAAATCTGCGTGTCGGCAGGCAGGATTTGCTTCTCCAGTGCAGCAGCCTTGAAGACCTGGGCACAGGCACTGCGGACACAAATCTGCTTTACGTAAGAAGAAAACGGCAGTAGTGGCATTTTCACCTATTGCATCATCTCCAAAATGAGTAAATAAGTCATGTTGCTAATGTCCTTTTAAATGATATGTGTTTGTGTGTTATATAATGAACAAGCATTAAACAGTACTTTTTTTTTTCATTTTAGGGGGAGGCAGACAGTTTTGCTTGTAATTCAAACAAGTTTACAGTTTCTTCCCTAACAGTCAAAGTAGGAATCTGCAGCTGAAAAAAGGGGAAAAAGTGTTCTTCGTATTCTGTGATGAGGCGTTTCTGAATTAATCAATCTCCTTGGCGGTTTTGGGGGGTTGGTTTGTTGCTTTCTTGACTACGATTAGCTGAAGGTCTGACAATTAACTATCTGAGTCCTAATCTACCAAACCCCCCAAAGGAGACTAATCAAATACCTGGGAACTGAAATTCAGCATTCTCCCAAGCACTAAAACCAATGGAGCCAGGAGAGACAGTGGTTCGGTGGTGCAGCTTTCCCACCTGCCCTTTCCTAGGAGCTCCCTCCAAGCTTCCCCTTCCTTCCCCCTGGCCTGCAGGGGCTCATTAGCTCATGACCTTTTGTTGGCATCCCCAGATGCTCCTCTATGGCTAAGGAGTTGACCTTTTCTCTGCCTAATTGTCTAGGTGATTATCATAAGTTAAGTTAAACACTAGTTTGTTCACAGGTCGGGCTAAACTTGAAGCTATTGTTTTCTTTGCCAGCCATGCAGAAATACCTCTATATTTCAAAGCATGTCCACTTTTTCCAAGATCTATTAGCTCGTTGAGTAAAAGATATTAGCTGTCTCTTCAAATCTGGCCTTACTGTTTTCTCTGACAATTCAGGCTACATCCAGTGATCTGAGTGTCAGCTTTTGCCCACTGTTTCCTCTTTCTTGCCTTAAGGTGGCTTCCTGCTCGCTGATGTTAGACCTGCTGAACTGCTACTCTGAGACCTTCTCCTGAGGGTCTGAGAAGGTTCTGAGACAAGTTTCTCCATTGGTTGACAACTGAGCTGACAACAGTCAGTTGACAACAACTGAGAAGTTTCTCCATTGGTTGACAAAACCTGGATTGAAAGCAGACCTTCCGAATGCGGCCTTTGAAGCCCACAAGTAGATTCAAATTTTATGATGTATGACTGTGAGCAGATTATGACAGTAGCATTCAGGCTTGCTCTGTTGACACGTCATGGTTTCTTCTTTCCATTTAGTAGAGACTATTCAAAAGTCAAGCTGGACAGTTCATTGGGATAGTACATGTTGTTAAAGTATTTGCTTCTTCACTGAATAAACACCATCTTAATTAGGTCAAATCCCTAAGGAATTACCTCAGCAAATTTCTTAATTAAATAATTATGGGTATCTCCTTTCAGCAACAGAAACCAAGAAGGAGTTGCAAAACTGATGGGTTGTTAGACTTGAAAGACTCACCCACCCACCACCCCTACCCTCCCGGCCCCCCCAACAAAGTTTTTTCCTGCAAAAAGAGAAAACACCAGGAAAGAAGAATTTTTACATATGTCAACAGGTGATTAAACATTGGTACAAACCATCAACAGGAAAATGTAATGTATCTCTGGAAACCCTGCCATACTCAAACACAAGAAGCTTCACTAAATACAGGAATTCTAGGATGAAACAGGTAAGATTATATGATCCTAAAGTTCTTTCTAGTTATAAATGCAATTCATTTTCTTATATAAGATTTATCTGAGGCATCATCCTAGAAAAATATGTCACTGTCAGATTAGCTTGGTTCAGCACTAGAATTTAATATTCTTGTCCTCAGGATAAGTGTGATTCTCAACATGTGGGAGTACTCTAGAAATTCCTAAATCAGTGCCTGAGTGACAAAAATGGTGAACATTTATAACATATATAGGGTTTTTCATCAGGAAACACCAAATGGTATTCATGAAGGAATGTGCATGGTTAACTCCATCTTAGAGATGGGGAAAAAAGAGGCCCAGGGAAGTTTAGTGACTTTTTAATGGCTACCCCCACCTCACCAGATCTACTGACGGACCCACCCCCTGTCCACTGCTCATTTTAGTCTCAGAAGATCATTCTTTAAGTTCGCAAAAAAATAAGAACAGTCATCGCCCAGTGATGGCAAAAGACACCAAAGAATCACAGTGAAATGAAGATGTGTGAAGATGAACAGCAAGCAGGTGCTAAGGAAAGGTCAATACAGGCTTTCTCATGACAGTTTTGCCAAGAAAGAAAATCAGCTGTCTACTCCCCCTGTCCTTAAATCCGATACTACTTGTTCCCAATTCAAACTTCTTCCAGGATATTTTATTCAAACACAGTTGGCACACTGCTGCATCTGAAGCACGTCCACTTTTCATCTCCCATTCCTCAGATTTCTTCATTGCAAATGAAATTCATTAACAGTGGACATTATATTTATCCTTTTTTCTGCATAATCGTGTTACTCCAAGGTAAACGGCTGGCACCTAACACACTTCTCAGTTGAGACGCTCTCTGTTGTAGGGTTCCCAGATCTGCTCACATACCATCATCAGGGGCAATGTCCACGTATCCAAACATTCCCCTAGTTGGGGTTGGGAACCCCAATTATAATCTATTTCTCTTCTGAGATGTGAGACAACAGGAAGCATTTATGGATCTCTGTGATTTGTGAGTTGTAAGGATGTTTACGGAAAAGACATCCTGCCCTGCCACTTTGGTTTCTATCTCTGGAGGCAACTCTGTCTCCAGGGGTTTCTCTGGCTCACGCTGTAAGCCTGACTGTGTAAGAAAACAGACTTCTGTTGGCTTTGCACCCAATATTATCACAAAGCATAAAGGTGGATAGTCAACTGAAGTTAAAATGTAGAACTTTTTCTTCTGTAGAAGCCAGCAGCTCCCTGTGTCTCTTCATATCCTGCTTCATGCTGCTGTAACTGAGATTACTTCGCCAGCACGAGTGAGAGGAGTTTCAAACGCAGGGCAGGATAGACTAAAATAAAGCAGAACAGGGCCTCCAGCTGGGAAGCTATGCATATGAAAGACAGGGAAAGATATATATGTAATAAAATAGCTATTTCTCCACAATAAATATACTTTAAAACATCAATTAGAGCTTGTCATTACAGGATTCCTGCATCAGATGCATTTCAGGCAACTAATAATTATTAAAAACCTGATTATTGAGTTAAGTTACTTTTCATTAAAATGTTCTCACCTATTGGGCATTTAATTAGCACACAATAAATTATCCATTTAAACAGCAATTACTTTCTTGAGTCAAGTGCATTAGAAGCAGTTATTTATGGACCTCTTGATTATAATAGATCCAAGAACCTCACAAAACTACAGTGCATGCATGCATGTGTGTGTGTATATCATCCCCGCTAAAGTAACTGCAATTACAGGAGGCCAGTCAGCAAAATGCAAAAGCTGGGCTGAAGTTCTCTGCAAGACTAACAGCTGTAAGAGCTTTCTTGATGGCACATGGGTGGCCCAGGTTTGCTGGAGGAATGAGGAGAGAGGGACCCAGCCACTGAAGTGCTGGTGAGAGATAAGAAAACAAATATTCTGGGTCAGATACAGCACAAAGGGCAATGGTTATAGGGAGTTGACTGGAAAAATACAATGAAATCGTATCAAGATATTTCCAAGTACAATGCCAGTGACTCTTAACTAATCTGCATCTACCCAGTGGGCCCGTGGCAGCAGAGCAGGATGCACAGGATCCAGCACAGCTGTTTCAGGCAGCTCTGAGAGGCTTCTAACATCTCCACAGGGATGAGCATCACCCTGAGAAGTGGAAAGCTTCACGTGAGGATTCCTAAAGTTTTATTCCTAGACCACAGTATCAGGCAGACAATCTTAACAGCTCATGTAAGGAACAGTTTAAGGTACGGCGGAGATGATAACAAAAAGTCCCTTTGGTTAAGGTGGTTTCATAGAGACCCTCTTTTTTTTTATCCCTGCCCAAGCATAAGAAGCTGGTCATGATGCTCAGAAGACAAAATCAGAATATTTAAACTGGCGTAACATCCACCAGTGCTAGTGAAGTTAAACGGGTTTGTACCTCTTCACCTTGTCCACATCTCCACCCTCCACACTTTAAAAGCTAAACTAAGTTCAGTATATACCCTATCCTGACGTGCAGGGACAGCGTGTGCCTTTCTCCTTTAACCTAACAGCCACCCAGCCAGTCCTGAGCTAGCAGTTACCAACAGCTGATAACACACCTGTCCTGACACTCTCTTATGCCTGCCGGGAGCATTGGGTGAAAAAGTAGCTGGTACTAGCTATGCCCAGAACATCCTTTTACCTGCAGATGGGAAGGCCCTTTCATCTTAGTTTTCTGCCCATGTTTACTCGATGAAGTTGTAAAATTTGATGAGACTAAAACAGCCCCCTGGAACAAATGCAAAGTATAAAAGAGCACAATTGCCAAGTGTTGTATAAACAATGAACAAACAGACACGCGTGTAAGCAATTTGGTAAAGAAGAGGATTTGGAGATCTACAAAAATAAACAGGCCCAGAACAAGCCGCAGACATAATTAAATCAGTGAAATGAAATATCAAATGCTGGCAGCCCATAAACACTCTGATGATGACAATAATAATAGGGACTCGGTGGATGAAAAGCAAGAGAGAAAATTGGTCCATTAAAATAATGGTGAACAAAATGAGGGCCATGCGATGGAGAGAAGGGCATGTTAGACATTAATTTTAAAATTTTGTCTTTTTGTGAAAGGGAGAGAAACTTGGAGAGAGACTTTCTAAGGCAGTCATTTCTTCTGCATCAGTGAAGGGTGAAGTGCCAGCCTTGGAAAATTCAGTATCTCTACACAATAAGCCAGACTCTCAGCCAGGCTCTGAATTTGGCACATCTCCTTCACTCACTTTCAAAGAGGTACATTAATTTGAAACAACTCAAGAGGTGGATTAGTCTATAAAAATCCAGAATATGGACCACGTACTACAATACTCGTTTATCCACCGAACAAGCATTGTTGCATGGGCTTTTTCCCAGCTGGGAATAGGTATGGATTGAAGTATGAATTTTATTCCCATTATAAACATGCTGGGAATAAGTATAAATGCATATAACATAAATTAGGGATAGGAACAATGTATACTTCCCAGCAGGGCCAATTAAAAAATCTGCAAGTCCAAAACCATCAACTTTGTATGAAATTTATCCCAGTGAAGCACAAAACTAAATGGAAATATTTGTACGAGGAAGTACTGACCTTTGGAAATCTGTGTTTGATTGAAGATTGACGATGAAGTCAGGCTATCTTGCTTGGCTTACACACATACACATCCGTGGAATACCCTGGCTATCACTTCCTGATATTTATAATATTCCTCTTTCCATTCACAGGCTTTTACCAGCTGCTTGACACATGGCCCTGGGAAGCAGCTTCAACACCAGCCATGAGAGACTACAAGTAGGGCAGGGCAGGACGGCTTTACCTCAAAGGATGCACCTGCTTGCTATAGCTCTGTGTACACATACACCTCTCTTAAATCAAGTACCATGGTAATAAAGAGTACAAAAACATGATGCATGAACATCTTTCTAAGTTGACAAGGAATATACATCATTTAACCTGATATTTGGTTTATTCAGCTCATCTACCATTTGGGATCTGCTTGGTGTTTCTGATAGCACAGAAAGTAAATACAGAAGAGATTCCAGTTTCCCTGCTAACACACTCGGAACGCCAAGAGATATCATCACCAGTATGCTCCGGTGAATGCTGTTAAGGGGTCAGGATGGAGATGAACGACTCAGATTGCCATTGTCAGCTGCAGTAGAAAGGCAAAAGGCAAGCTCTGACTTCTGCATCCCTATTCATTTCTGCTCCTCCTGTGCCTTTATCCTCCCACTCGCAGCTATTGGTATGTAAATCATGGCATCCTGTCTGACATCTGCAGCTGAAATACCAGCCAGCGTGAACTGCTGTTGCTCCTCTGGGCCCAGTGGAGGCACACTGATTGACACTCATTTAAGATCTGGGCTTTGCCTGTGAGAAGCACCCTCCACTGTGCTAATTGCCTGCGCAGGGCCTCGTACAATGGAGCACGGGGTTTTGATCTTCGGTTAGGAAGATACCAATGTATTAAAAATGTGAGTATTGTTAAATGTAAATTATATGTTATCGTGGAATACTTGAAATCAGCAAAAAGATGAAGCAACATCTGCTTTGTCGAAGAATGAAGGAACTCTGTGCAAAGCAGCTGTTTAATTATCTAGCACGATGTCATGTAATGATTTATACACCGTACTCTTAAATCCCAAATCAGCTCAGAGCGAGGAGTTGCTTTTAGGAACTAAGAAGCAGAAGTAGCAGAGACATGTCCTGAATTATCAGCTTTAACATTAATAAATAAATAATTCTAAATAACACCCACATTTCCTTCCTACCTTCCACTCATCCTGAAAACACGTAGCATTTTCACTCAAGCTAGTCAAACCAAAGCAACATCTTTGGGATACAAACTTGCAGTGAATGTATTTATCACAACTTAATGAAGGCTACAGCATTAAACTACCCTTTTCAAAGTTCATAACGGTAATTGCACTAGCTCTGGGTATAAGCTTCTGAACTGATGATGAAAAGAGTTGATGAAGCCTGACTCCAGAACACCCTCACAGGTTTTTTAATAGTCTTTGGTACAAGGAAGAAAGTATCATTGATTAACGATCCAACGAATTTCCAAGAGTTAAGTCTTAAGAATTACAATATTTTTATCATTTTTCAAAATATTTTCTTAAATTTCAGTGACAGTAAATGGGAAAATAGGTCCACACAGCAGTCTTTATGTGGGTGATGTAAATGCAAGATCGGTATTTTTTGTGTTCTGAAATATTGCATATGGCCAGTTAGGAAAGGCCAGAAATTTACCTGATGAAATAGTTTTGTTGAAAATCATGGCCAGTAAGTCCAAAATATTTCACGTGGAAGATTTCTAGATAGACACACTTTTGTGGGATCCAAAACAGCCAAAAGGGGGTTTTGCATCTCTTCAGCAGACCAGCCGAAAGGACCACCGTGGCAATGCAGGAACACAGACAGCTCGGGTCTGGGGCCTGGGAATGTTCCTTGGCACCATTTAATTTATTAGTAGGAAAACAGCCTTTGAATCCAAGAACCATATCACACAGGACTTTGACTTCCCAGGTTATTCATAAACGCTTAGAGACCGCCATTCAGACTGTATTTGACCCAAGGTAGCTGCGAATCAGTCTGAGGGATAAATCATGCAGCAATTTGAAATGCAACTGCTTTTGGCTTCTGTGAAGTCGTGTGAGCTCACTGAGATGGAGTCTTAACCAGGAGGCTGCAAAGCAGAGACCCATCAGAAAGCCTAATGCGTCTCAGTCTCCCTCCTTGCAGACTTCCCAGCCTGCCTGAGCCAAGACACGTCGGATGCAGAACCAGGTTTACAAAGCTGGAGAGCCAAGTCCCTCAGCATCATGTTTACCATATTGCCTTTAAAAATACCTGCCTGCTTTTGTCTAGTCATGCACAATTTTGCAGTTTCTACAAATTTAGGGACTATTTTTCCCTTCAGTGTGCTGCTTCTGTTGCCCAAAGGTATTCCCCCCTAGACCTTAGAGTCTTCTCATCTCAGCCTCACCATACTCTTTTTCCTGCCCTGCCCCCCTCTGCAATTACTCTTATTCCACTTATTGTCATTTGTATCCTCCTTATTTAAATCCATGTGACAATAGCACGGAACTAATATCTTTGCCTGAAAATATTTGCTACAAATATGCCAAAAGGACCATATTCCCTGTTCTGTCTGTTCCCTTGAGGAAACATACTCATTAATTTGATTTCCAGCTTTCATTCTTTTAAAGGGAACAAATGACAATTATTGTTTACTTTGAAGTGTGATCTTTAGCATGAATAACTCCCCAAAAGAAACATCTGCTTCGCAGATGAGTTGTGACAGCAGGCAATATGCTTCCATATTTTGCATTCATACTTGAGTGGCAAGAGCTGGGACTCACTGTCCAGCCTCGCAGTGCAGTCCCAAGAGACCAAGATCACATCTCAAGAGTGCTTCTTGGATTTTGTGGGTATTTTGTAGCATTTTCTGGTGTTTTGAACTATGGTTGGCCCTGACGTAGTATCTTTGTGCCTCAAGAAGGGCTACCTCAAGAAGGGCACACGTCAGCTACCAAATATTTCTTGGCCTTTTGGGAGATGCCTAGCCCCAAAATGACCTGCATGTATGTCCAGGAACCCTGGACACCAACGTTTTCATGCATTTTGTCTTTAGCTACATTGCGCACTTCCTATTCAGCACGTGAAACAGGTTTCTGCCTGTGCCCAGCAAAGCTTGGCTGGCAGCCCATCAATCCAGCTTGTTAAAGCTACTGTCTGTGCACTGGAATGAATTTTAGCAACAGCTGGACCTGAGCCAAAATTTATCATCTAAATTCAAGTCCAAACTTCCAGGCCTTTTAGCATCCTTGGCTGACACTTTCTGAGCTAGCTGGTAGATTCAGACTCTGTTTTCATGTCATTATTGGTACTGAAAATGCAAAAAGCACTGCAAAATAAAGATCAAACGTAGAAAAAGATCAGGTGTGCTAAACTGTGAGCTCTTTATGAAAGGAAGGAAGGAATAATCTCTTTCCTTTGTATGTCAAATAGATAGAGTATTAGGACACAGAACATTCAAGGTACATATCAAGAAAAATACCTCACAGATATGGAAGAAATAAATTGCCTGGAGGCAGAGTGGTCTCCTTCACTGGAGATCTCTGAAGACAGGTTAGACAGACAGCTGTCAGGACAGGTGCAGTTCTCCTGTTTGGAGGAGGAGAACTGGATGGCCTCTTGAGCCTGGAATTTTACAATTTCATCTTTTCCAGCAGCAGCTCACCCTGTGCTGGCACTGGAAGGAGAAGCTCATACTGGAAACATCCTCCTGCAGGAAACTCCTCACCTTTCCTCCCCTTTGCTTTACCATAAATCCACTGCTGACCCTTGGAAGCTGTTGCTATCTCATGACTGAATAGATAAGGAACATTTGTCATCATCTAGTGCAGAAGTGAGATTTGATCTCTATCACCTTCAGCAGCCTACCAGCCCCCAAGCCATACGACCTTCCCATCCCACCCTGTCCCCTGAAAGGGGCCTGGCAGGGGATTACAGTTACAAATTTCGATTTTAAAAAGAGAGAGAGAGAACAGATGGCATTTATCATCGTATGCTCGTTCTTTTCCATTCACACTCTTCTTCCAAAAGAAAGCAATGGATATTTTACCTTAAATACTAAGCTGTACTATGTGACCATGAGTACACTACCTTAGACCACCTTTATGCAAAGTGTTGTGGTTAGGAGTTTAGACTCCTTATAAAGCCATTTTCCTTGACATTTCCCAGCACTCCATACATAACTGTCAGCAGCCACAGCACATCTCCAGGACAGTGCAGTACAGGAGCCACCAAGCTCTACAGGCTTTGCTGAGAATGTGTGAGAGCCAGAAAGCCCTCAGCTCCCACAGAATTTGAATGGGAGTTTGCAACACGACCTGCTTCTCCAGCAAATACTCAACATTCTTTTCTGATTGTTTTAATACTTGTTATTTTTCCCCCTCAGTGTGTCTGAGAAGTCGCTATATTTAAGAAAAATAGCAACATTTAAAGGTAGAAAGTAAATAAAATGAGAGGCATACAATATACACAAGCACACTCTTACCCTTTATTAACAAGATGGAAATTGTGCACTAGGAAATATTCCTCATTGACTGCAACAGGGTGCAAATCTTCCAGTCTTTTATGGCTGCATTTCATTTAACTTTTTGTTGTTTAAGAAGCTAGAAAGAAAATCTAAATCCTGGTGGTTTGTAAAGTGCTCTATCAACACAGGGAACTGCAATGCTTTTTGAAATACACAAGAGCAATTAGAAAGCTGCTGAACATACAGATAAGAAAACATCTTCTTGTTAATGCTCCCCATGACCCACAAAAGCCCATCCTCAATACAAAGCTGCCACTACTAAGATATTTCAATATACTTGTAGCATTGTTAGAAGGTGCGTCATGGAGCTGGATGTTCTTTATTAAACTTTGAAAATTATCCTCTCTCTCAGAAAACCCAAGCAGCACTAGAAAAACACAAACCATGTTTACAGCCTGACAGCAGCACGCTTTATGAGATTCATCTTTATCAGATTTTGAAATTCAAATGGCTAAACTGTTGAGCTGTCTGCATATTTGATGTTACAAGCAAATGCTGCAGGAATAGATCCTCATCTTATATAGCTGGTGTAACACTACAGATTCTAATGTACTTATTTACTAGCTGAATTCTTTACTTACTTACATATTAGCTGAAGGTCTCAGAACCTGGTATATAAGGTAACTAGCACTTTTCACATGGAAACTGAGTGAATCTCCTATTGGAGTTCCCCTGGGAACTGAAATCAAAAACAACCGGCAGACCTCTCTCTCTGTCCATATCATCACCTCTCTATGAATTGACTGTCCTGGTTGTACTTTTCTTGTATTTTGTTAAGCTTATTTTGCATGGGTTTATTTATTTTTTAGTCATTTAGTGGAAGTGCACATTCAAAATAGAACTTACATTGAAAATATTTTGTATCTTTAACTACATACAAGGGGTTTGCACATAGTTAAAGCTAGTCCGAACTGCTCACTGATGTGGACCCAACAACAAAGACCTGGTCCAAGGCTCAGTGAAATCACTGGAAATGTTTCCAACATCTTTTGAAAGGTTCAGATCTGGCTGTGTAGGAACTATACTACCCTCTGTGCCTCATCATATTTTGATCACAAGAGAAAGAAAGGAAAAATCTGAGCTGATCAGAACACGTTTGTATAAATACGTACGTTTGTATCCATATGTCCTTTTTTAAAACCATATGGTTCTTCATTTTTATCTGTAAGGGGAACTTTGGGTTTACTATTCATTTTGATAAAATCTAAGCTGGAAAACTGCAGAGAATTAAATGTTCTTCAAGGACACTTGCAATTGTACAAGAAATAGAGAAACTGTTCTTGCAATGTGACTAAGACCAAGTTTTTGAGACAAATGTAGGTACCCTGAACCCGAACGGCCTCCCACAACCTAATGGCATCAAAAACATCCACGACAAAATTCCACTGGGTCTTAGTGGGGGAAAGATAGCATTCACAACTCTAATATAAAGTACCGGGACACTTTATGCCTTTAAGCAAAGTAATCATTTGAAAACAGAAGGGGGATCAGTAATCACACCTTTACCAGTGATAAATCTAGTAGGGATTAGACCATTTTCCAGGGTGAACTGAACTCAAGGCACTACTGCCAAGTAATTGTGATGAGGGGCTGCACTTTGGTCCTTAGACACTCACTTTCTTATTTTATCTGCTCACTATGCAAATAAAACAAGGCTCTGTCACGGAATATATTGACTGTGATTAAAGATATGCTCCACAAAAGCGACAGAAAAGCATCAGAGTCATCTGGAAAAAGAACTAGTGTGGACAAGTCCCGAGCTTTGTAAATTATGGTACCCTGGAAAAATTAGATCTGGGGTAATTCATTTTACCTTTTTGTGTTTCAGTTTTCTGATCTGTAAAATTGAAGGCAGCGATACTCATCTCTGCATTGCAGCTCCATGGCTCCTGGATAACAGCTGCCTTGGGACTAGCCAGCTCAGTAAGCAAGAGGAGCAAATGTGAAGGTGGGCATCTGCCTACTGCCTCTGCAGAGGTAAACAAGCTGCCAAACAGCTTGGTCATAGTCCTACCACTGAAATATCTCAGTCATTTTAGGGTGAGAGCAATAGATACAATAGCAAACAATACAGTGATTTAATTTTCTTTTTCCCTACACCACATAACCATTTAGCTACTTCTTCAGTTATAATATTGAGTTATGCAGCTCTTTCAGGGTTTATTTCTTCACTCTGATTCTCCAGAGTGAAGAATATGTCGTCCAGTAGCTTTCAGGTATTTCCTTGGGACTGCAACAGTGCCACAATGGGCTGTAGACAATCATGAGTTGATTTTAAAACAGCCAGCTCTAGTACCTATTACAGGCTTAAAGTGGCACCAGGAGCTCAGCAACTTAACACCAAGTACATTTTATTTTGCCTCTTGAGCAGCTTTTGTCAGCCACATTGAACTCCACACAACCATGGCTTCAATTATCCAACCTACCTAATTTATAGCACATTGCTGCGATACAGAGATACCTTATGGGAGCTACAGACTAACAATCATTAAAAGTCTCTCACTCATGTTTTAAGGAGAAATGAGAACTCTTTTCCTCTCCCAGTTCTCCTAATTCTCTAGGGCTGTGTTTGAAAAATATCTAAGTAAAAATAGTCACTTAATAAATGGGGCATTCTCAAATTTATGAGCCTGAACCTCAGCTAAAACTGTCCAAGTAGTTTGTTACCGGCTTTGAATTCATTCTCGCAAACAAAATAAGTTGCTCATGGCAGTGACGTGCTTGGAAATGCGGTCAGAGCTGACCTAAGAAAAGTGTTATAAAAGTCTTTACTCATGATTACATGCCACAACTGCTTTTGGCCCTTATTCCCATAGCATATTTCCAGCAAAATCAAATGTAGACTTCTACAAGCATAAGTTGGAAATCATCCTGCCTCACCAAGCTTGGACCTGTCCCTTAAGTAGGACAGGACTCTGCTGAGACCGCGTGCCTGGAAATGACTGTGGGCAATAATTTCAAAGAACCTTGAGAGATTTACTTGTATAGTTAGTGTCTCTTAAGAGAGATGAAGTTAATTGCTACAATTGCTTTATTTATGAATTTTAGAATTAATTTTAATCCAGGCTTTTAAAAAGTTTTCAAGGAATTTTATTTTATGGTTTTCGGGTCTAGAGCTCTAGAGAAAAAATTCTATTTTTAACCCCTGTCATTTTGGTCATATTACAATCTGAAGTTAATAATACAACTTGAGCAGGTATTGGTGGAAGTAATAGTTAACAGTTCACAGTAAATCCCAGCCGCACTTACTGAAAAACAAATAATGCAGCAAGCAAAGACAAGAGTAGGCAGGTAAATAAAGATGATTTGAAATTAACTTTGTTAGGAAAAAGAAAACCAAACACGTTTCATTATAGTGAAATTGCAGTGCTTTGTAAGACTTAAAGTGCAGTTTATCATAAAGGAGTGAGCTGATTTACTGTATTACTGCTGGTGAATAGCAGTACAACTTCATGAGGGACCAAATTCTGTTCTCTAGCATCAACGCTATAAAAAAATCTTTTAAATGGCCATTCACTGGAATTTTCACTATTTTTACTTTGTTTAAAATAGAAGAACTACAAATGTGAAGACCAAACTAAACTGAAAGGGTGAAATATTCTGCAATTTTGAAGTGTTTGATATATTGAAGCTTTAATATCTTTTATTATCGCTGCAATCTGCAACTATCTTCTTTCATTAACAGACCAAAGTAATCAGTCTTTCCAATCAACTCCAATATAAAGCATCCACGAGCACTAAGATGCAAGTAAAATGCATATGAGACAAATTGTTTTTACCTGTACCAGGTAACTCTCTAGTGAGGTCTCCTTTTCTGAAACATCATACGCTTGTCTTTCATGCAATAGCTGGGCATGAACCGTCCTGAATCATCTGAAGTTCAGATTCATACTTGATCTTTGCAGATGAATTTGCATGCAAAACTGTGAAGCCCCCACTGCCTCTTAGACAGGACAAGTAGCTCACCAGCCCCAAAGAACACTGACCCTATCATTTAAAAATTAAATTCTTTGTGAAACCAGCTGTTCTGGAGATTTTAAACAGTACTGTACATGCAAAATAAATTATGAGAAAGGACAATGAGATAAGTAACAGAAACAAGGACAGACAATTATTTGGGCAAGTGCTGGCAAAGGTGGCAATGGACCACCACATAAGGCCTTGGTGGGATGGGGGACAGGGACCGCTCCAGGCAAGGGAAGAACAGGAGGAGCACTGAGGTCAGACAAGGGAGAGAGATGGAGGAAGGTGCTGCAGGTCAAGAGAATTCTCCAGTGTCAAGTGGGAATAAGAGCCTGCCTGTGCGTGAGACAAAACCCTGTAGAGGGGAAGCACTGGGTGGCAATTCTAAGGCAAGAGAAAGGTCTGTGAAACAGGTGACAAGACAGGAAGCTATAGAGGACTGAGAATATACATGTGGAAGATATGATCGGAGAACCAAGGAAGATAATTTGTGCTGGGGGAGATGAAAAGGACAGAGCTGACAACTGACTCTCACTTCATCCTGTGCTTAAAGTTAAATACATGCTTAAATTCTTCAATGAACTGAGCCTTCTGGAAGGATAATCTTCTAAGTAGCCAGTAAGGAACATTGAATTTCCTTTTATTATATATATGCACAATCCCAGAAGGATAAAGAAACCAATATTTCTTTCCAAGACTGATTTTATTCTCCTCTTGAACACTTCAGTGAACTTGTTACAGCTGTCCTGTCCAAGCGACAGAAAAGTGTGAGGCCAACACAGTGCCAGGGCATTAATGTGGAAAGGGTTTTAGCAGACAGAGAAATAAGTCCTGACGATCAAAGAAAGAGCTACTTTCGATCATGCCTACTCTCACCTGCAGGTAAGCCTCAGAGGCCAAGAATCATGTAGGAAGATGAGATGCATTTTCATTGCAGCTAAATCTTTTGAACCTTTTTTCCTTTTCTTTAAGATTTTTCAGACATTATCCTTTGTGTTTCGATAGCCTCAGATGTCGCTTTGAGACTATCCCATCCTGTTCGTGTCACAGCAAGAACGAAAAGAAAAATGACATATGAAAGTGAGGTTGTATAAAAAGTTAAAAGCGATTCCTAGTCAATTAAATAGTACCTAATTAAAATTAGTTTCAAACTTCAGAGATTTGGATTCAAACTCTTGCTCTGCCACAGCCTTCCAGTGGGTGTATCACTTAGGTATCGCTGGCCCTCCTGGACCCTTAAGCCTTGGTCTTAGAGACAGCGTAGTGAAATACTGTGTTTAGACACTGTTTCCTCAGTGGAAATTTTACAGAACAATCTCTCATAGCATCTTGGGATAGGCATTTTAGTAGCTGCCAGCAACAGGCAAGAACAACATCTCCATTTGCCTTTTCAGCCACAGTGTGAAAGAGAAGCACCTCTCCGCCGTGGTCGGCCAGTGAGTCAGCTGCCACAGTCTTTGCCAAAGGAAGAGACCCAGTGCCAAACCTGTGAACGTGCTGATTGTTCACGAATTGTCTTCATTGTGCTTCCTGAGTGGGTGACACTGCACGGAGCGCATCTGACCCATACACTAACTGCAGTATTTTTGTATTATTTTGAAATAGTTCTGTTAATTCTTCCCTTAGAGATATCACTCCAATAATGTACTCTCTGCCTGACCTCCAGTCTTAAGCAATTCAATGATTTATTCTAATCCTTTTGCATCCCCACTGAGGGCACTTATAAATTAACCCAGCATTGTGTTTAGAGTACTTGGGTTGATTTATGAAGATGCCTACAAAATAAATGTCCTTGCAGACCGACAAGTTTTTTACATATTTTCATATATCAAAGAAACGAATTGTGATGCTTTAGAAAACACAGCAGTGGAATTTCAATCAAAAGAAATAATGGAGAATAAAATAAGAGACCCATTTACCAGACAGCTTAGATGTGTGGAAGATTTACTTTTGTAGATTAAAAATATATATGAAACTTTGAGTTCTAGGCTTTTCGTCCTGTAAGACCTTGTGATGTTATCACACACAGGGTATATCGACTACACACAATATACACATTATAAGAAAGTAGTTTTTAAAACCTTTCAAGATCTGAGACTCAATCAGAAAGAGAGAGTTTATTTGTGCACTAATGGAAGGTCTCACTCAAGTGGGCAGTTTGAATCTCAGAGAGCCGCTGTTTTCTGCAAAGATGAAAAAATAGTGAAATGTGAAAATGAGTATGACTTTAGAAACATGACTACCATAACATCACTGAGCTTCTCATGAATGACAGCACTATAGGACTGACATTTCATGTGCTTCTGCAATGTATGCTACGTTTCTATTTAGAGCCCTTATAGAAGTTAGTGATGGAGGAAACGATCCAGAAACTATTCCCACTCCCCCACCATTCTCTTCAGGTTTAATATACCAGAGCACAGAATCAAGTGTTAGAAATGAGCTGAAGTGAATAGGATTGCATGGGCAGAATGTCAAAATGTTTTTAATGATTCACTGGCTAATGTTGCATATAGAAGAGAGTTCAAGCTACAGCACTCAGATCCACACTCAAATTTCCCCAAAGTTTGGGAAATAGTTTCTGTCAACTCCAACTTACAACATGCACTGGCTTCCCTTTAATAGACTGCAATATATTAATGGGTAAATAGATGATCACTGAAAGCCCCTTTCCTCTTCCTGCGTATTGCCTTAGCCTCCCAGCCCCCACTTTCTTAATTCAGGTATATCCATACTGAGCATACAATCAGCCCCAAACACAGCTTTTGCATCGTCTGAATGCATTACCCTATCTTGGGGCCATTAATGAGTCTGACACCTGGTGAAACTCTAGGAGAGGGAGAGATTTTCACGCCTGAAAGTATAAGGAGGACTCAGAACCCTCCAGTTATTTTACACTGATACCGTCTATACTACCAGGCAGAAGTGTGAGGAATTTCAGGCAGGGCAGCCATGGGGCAATCCTATTCTGGACTTCAACAAAACTGAAGCACAAGGATAGTAGTGTGGTTAGTACCCAGCATATTGAAATACATCTGTTCTGGTGCGGCGAATCCATAGTAACCGTTTCCCTCCCTCAGTAGGAGATGGGAGGGTTGAGCATTTTTGGAAGTCAAGCATCTGCTTTAAGGAATCTGATCTATATTGGGAGAGAGGGGTGAGAGAGGGAGAGAAACCAGCAGAGAAAAAAGGAGCCATTTCTTGAGCTTGCCTTTGCCATAAACCCCTGCAACACACCTCCATGATCTGGTTTGCAAAGGTTAGCCTTTCCGAAAGCAGTGTTGTCTGAAAGGAAAGTGCCTACTCATGACACCACCTTCCTAAAAAAAAAAGAGATAAATGCTTACCCCATATGAAGGAAGACCTTGCTCTGTACACTGGGACACACAAGAAGAGGTACCATATGTGCGAGGGCTTGGCTGGGCTCCCATTTCAGTTAGGTGTTTTATAAGAGACATCAACGGTATTCGAGCTATAGGTCCTTGGGCAGTTGTTTTCTCATGATGTTTCACCCTGGCTCGTTTTCCAGATTTTGTCTTCCAAGACTGCTCCGCAGAAAACTTGAGATAGGAGGTTTCTATTAAAAGCAACTCTCTTCAGTTCAGTTTAAAGACCTATTACCATTTATTTTGCTAGGAACTCATGTTCTGCGCAATCAGGAAGTTTGCTGTGGCTTGACTTAAGAATGTACTTATTAAAACAAAGTCTCTATGACAGAGAGGATTAAAATACCAAAATATTCAAATATATATGTGTTTCAGTAATGAGCAATATAACATGTCTTCTCCGATACCATCTAAACCAGTGGAAGAGATTAAACAGAAACCAGATAGATACTAATGCAATGAATTCTTTCATCAAAAACCATACCAAATAGACACTCGTTTTTTTATATTGGTGGACCACAAGTTAATTATTGACTCTAATCAATACTTGGTGGATAAAAGCTACGCTTCATATTACATCAGTAATACCTAATAAAAAGATACATAGTAATTAAACTTCTAGTTAAAGATTGCTGCCTGGATAAATGTGGCTTCAACTGGTTACTAATACAAAACTCAGGCACAATTATTTCTAAGTGTTGAAAGCTATCCACAAACAGATTGAGGTTTGAGGAAACACTGGAAAAAGCATCCAGAGGCTCACAGAATTATACTTAACTTCCAGGGAAGTACTTGCTAAGGTGGACTTGAGCGTATGCATGTCTCTGGGGTATCTCTCGACCAACTCTAGGTTCAGATTTCCCAGATTCCATGTTTTACTTTGCCCTGAGGAAGCAGAGACCTTATGCATTCCCTAGGCACAGTAAGACATCACTACATGGACCATTCTAAAATTCTAAAATAAAATTTGTGATATCTGATTAGTAGACTTTTTTCAGTCATACAGCTCTGTCACAACCCCAAATACTCCATCATTAGCTATTCACAATAGCAAGACAGCACACGTTAGACCAAATGGTGGGTTTAGATGGGTATAATGCATCTCGGTCCATGATTTTAACTTGTAAAGGAATACCGTGGGTGCCTGTTGGAAAAAAAAACATCTTTCCCGAACTCCTAGCCAAGAATATACTTAAATGAAGTCCCATTTTGAGAGGGATAGGTAGAAACTCTCCAACACAAAGAGTGTCTTAAAGAATAACCACTACCTGATACTTCATAACCTAGAAATATCATTCATTCCTTTATCCTAAAGCCACAGATTGAAGGAGAGTTTTGATAATGACCAGGATCTGGCAGTTTAATTTAATTGCAAGTTGGGTACCTTGGAAAAATAAAAACCCCTCACTGACTTGCAAGCTTGCAAAATTTACGTTCAAAATAGCTCTAGAAGCTTGTAAGCTCAGGGCAGATATAATTAATGCAGCAAGTTTAGCTGGAGCATCATTGTGGCTGCACAGATAAATTGATTGTTTGGGACAAGTGAGCAGGATGGAACGTTGGGTCTGCCACCGGCTTCACATGGAAGGGCAGCTCCCTCAGCACGCACAGGCTGTGATACCAGAACACGCAGCTTGTCCAGACTCCAGGGACTAGGGTTCCTGTTGAGTTAAATCAATATATTTGTGTATTTGGCATAAGACAGGTGTTACTGAATATTTATCCTACTCTGACCCCAGGAGTATTTAAAAACAGCTATATGGAACACATTTCCACCAGAAAATGTGAAAAGCCAAAGTAGAAATTTTTCGAAGAGTGATTAAACAGATTTCTTCCAGCCTAATATCACGTCTCAGGTCATAACCAGCATGGAGTACCATGAAGAAATCATCTCTAATTTATACAATAAGTGAGCATTATATGAGGAAAACTGGAGAACTGTTTCTTGGACAAAAAGCTATATTGATTTTCATTCAGTTTAATTGCGTTTTCTTTTTCATTTAAATGTTGCCATTGCCATCATAGATGAGTTAGGAAAACGAGCATATAGCATTGTTCACTTGCTTCCTCACTTTAGCAACTTTTTACTTTATTCTGTCTCCTTAATTCAGCCTATTCCCTCATTTCGTAGCTTTTTTTATTGTTCTTTTACTTCTGCTGCTCGTGCAGCAAACATAATTAAGTGGTCCACAACAATACAACACCTTTTTCTAAAGGTTTGTAACAATTTTGAACACACCCTTATGTAAAAGCATTTCAAAACTCTTTCTTCCAGTTTGCATTGCTTTGGATTTGCCCGCACCATATTTCATCTAGCATCAAAGAAGATGTATTTCCTCTCTATAGCCTGCAATAACCGGCATCCTCCACACTTAAATTTAGTCCAGCCCCAGTAAGTTTATCTGTTTTAGAGAGACTGAGTTGCTATCTCTATTAAATGAACAGGCAGCAGGGTATGCATACTATTCTTGTTTCCTACAAAGTATTCATTTTCTAATTTGACCCATTAACAGTATTCCTGTAACTTTTACAGCATCTGTGTTTTTTCTACAGAGCTGGTCATGGTCTATTATTAAGTTTTTCATTAGAACTGAATTCCTAAACTAATAAAAGCTAGGAATTGTCAAAACATTTCATGCTACCATGTTTAAAATATAACACAAAAATGTAATTTCCTTCACACTCTTCTTCCCCCAAATGTCATTTCATGCCAGGATAAGCTTTTACCCACAACACGATCAAAACCTAAAACGAAATATTTTTAAGTTCAAGAGCTTGAATAATTCAATTAACTCATTCCATAAATATTATGGAGTTTACAAAGGCATTAATGATTTCAATTCTCACATATTTAAAAAAAAAGTCTAATAAATCAGAGTACGGAAATCCTTTTTCCACTGCTCACTGCCCCTCTGCTTCAAGTTTCTTCAACATCTCCACATGTTTTCAATATGCTCCTGCATGTTCAGAACAGGTTGTAGTTAGAATTTCACACAGATCTCCTGGATCTTACTTGATGGCAGATGTTTTCAGGCTTTCATACTATGTTAGTGTGCTCAGGTGTAAATCTGTCTTTCCGTACAAGGTTTTCAGAGTCTATTCCCCCTCTGGAGACCTTCTGCTTGGCATGCAATTCACAGTAAACTGTCAGATTTATATTTTAACAACCCTACGTTAGGATTTATGGGTTTTGATCGACTGTCTGTGAAATTATGAAACAGAGAATACAAAATCACAGGACAGAAGGGACTTCCAAAAAATGCCTAGGCCTTTCCCAAATCCAAATCAACTCTACCTAACCATTCCCAATAGAAATTTGTATGGTCTTTCCTCTAGCAGATCTGTAATCTCTTCCACAGTAATATACTCCACTGTTTTGATATCATCACTGCAAGAAAGACAGTCTTACTATCCAACCTGAATTTCTAACCTGATTTTTTTAGAGGTAACCCTGAGTAGTACCGACATACTCAGTAGTGCTGGCATTTGATTTCTTCCAAGCATGGCTACATGCTGTGTCTTGGTAGCAGTGTCCATGGGAACACGAGCATCAAGGAGCTATTGGGGGAATAGGCTGTGGGATGCTCCTCTAAGGGATTCGGTTCATACACATCCACATTAAGGACTCAATACAATAAATGGGGAACATTTCAAACAAATTAAGAGTGATATGACAGGGATTATCTTCAGCAAAGTCATACTTTGATGATGCTTCTAAGGCTTTTTATCACAGAAAGAACTTCATCTTCACGGCATTAAAAAACAACCAACCCTTCAACCATGGGATCATGAGAAAATGAAGCATGAGAGAATGACAACAAGAAGAATGTGGGAAAATGCCTGATCACCAGGAATCAAGCTGAAGACACAAATAAGCACATCTCAGGGGCTCACAGGTATTTATATGGCAATAGCTTCATACAGTTCAATGTATCACACGCAGTTAGAAATGACAACATTAAATCAGGCAGACTTGTTAACTAAAAAAATCTTGCTCCTGAGAAATTTTGTCTAGTATCATCCGTTTAAGGTGATATATAGCATGGATAACAACAGCAGACAAAGTAGGGTGAAGATCGCAACAGTCATACAGTAAATGTACATGAAAGATATTTCCACCAAAAGGAAAGTGTGATCTTCTGGCAAGTCTGACTTGTCAGTAAAATCCTGTGACACAGACATGAGAGTATCTGGTTGCAAAATGATACAAGAGTTCGGAAAAACTCAGACTGCATGAAGCCCTTATCTGTTTGAGGCTTCCCGAAGCTTAATTTGCTGAGACAACAGGATAACATGGAGTCCACTCTAACAGCCAAAGAGAAAAATAAAATGTCACTTTCTCAGAAGTGCGTGGGTGCTTCTGTTCTCAGTTAAACAGTCAACGTAAGTGTAAATATCCAGGTACAGCCCTTTCCTTGCTGGTGCTGGAAACACCACCTGCTGAGACTCCCCAGGGCTCTGGCCCTCGTGAGCTCCTCCGGGAGGCCAGCTTGTGCTCCCAGCTCCAGCCCTGCCTCTGCCCATGCTCTCATTGCACAGCCCAGCTGCACTCATCCAGCCAGCCTCTGCAGCACCAGCTAAGGCCCCAGTCCCCACAATCAAGGATGGGAAGTATAACCAGAATGGTTAAACTTGAGCTTTTCAGCAGATCTTTTTCTCCCTCTTTCCTGCTCCCAATTTAACCACTGCCCAACAGCCCTGGGTTGCACTATCCCCAGCCTCACACACACACGTGCCCAGGCGTTGTCCCTTCCCATCTCTTTTCTCCCTGCAACAGATTATCCTCATTTTAGCCCACTGAAAACAGGATGAGCCATGCAGTCCTTGGAGCACCAAAGCCCAAACAGCACAGATGCCCCATCTGCCACCATCTGTCCTGATCTCTGGAGCATCCATCAGCTCTCATTTGTCATCTGGCAGCTTTTATAGGGGCAGCACAAAGCCAGGCAGAAAGAGGGGCCTCTGACACCTCCAAATTCCCTAGAGAACATCATCAGGGTGCTAGGCACGTCAGTAAGTGTGGCCAACGGAGCAGCCAGCTAGGTCACTGCAGCTTGCAGAGAGTTGGCTGCCAAAGAGCATTGCTCCAAAGAGCACAGGAACCCTTGCTACCCTTAAACCACTCAGTTGCTGCTTTGACTTGAGCAATTCATTTATATAAGCGCACGATGGTGTAAATTGCAGCAGGAAGCACATAATACAGCACATTCCCTTCATCCTGTATTGCTTAGCATTTTAGAGAAGCCTGTGCTCTTCTGGGGGTCAGCAAGTGTGAGCTCACACAGGAGCTTGTGTCAGTAGTGCTATGCAGTCTCCAATAATTTAATCGTCTTATCTGTGATGCTGTTTGAGCTACACAAGGTACCTAATAGCACACAGAGAATGGGAAAAAGAATTCTCCTCAGTAGCAACTGAAGTCACTTCACTAACAAAGCACATACTGCAAGAAAAATACTTCCGAAGCATTCAGATTTTATACTGTCTGGCCCTTGAATGCCAGCCACTGCAGGAAAAGCATATGTAATCCCCACCCCTGTATCACTTATTATGATACTCGTTGGAGTTGTTGAGTTACTGAAACAAGTAGAAGCACAAAATGTTTAACTATACACAATAACCAGGAAATAAAAAGCACTGGCATTCCCAATTATCTTGATAGTATTAGATGTATAATTATACAGCTCATCTGTGATCCTGGAATGAATGAGATAAGATTAGAAAATAACAGAAGAGAATCATTGTTTATAGTTAATATCATTGAAATAGAAATTAATGGCATGATAAGGTGGTCCTGCAGTCCAAGAGGACTTTGTCTAGACACTTATATGGTAATGGTTTACTCACAGCCCACCTTTTACCTCCCTAAAGTGGGGAACTTCTATGGATAGGCACATGCATTGCAGTATTCAACACAACATTGTAAAAGTTCTCTCCAAGTGGGGAATCTGAGGGATCTGCTGCAATTGTTTGAATATCTGAATGGGTGAATAGTAAATGGGTTGTTTCTTCAGAAATGCCTTACAAACAATAAACACAATGTTTGGTTTTTTAAAAACAAGCTTTCCAAAAATTTTTCCAGGGTTTTTTATATAGGAAGAAGTTTGTTTATTCCATATTCTTTGTGCAGTCTGCCAGATAAACATGATGTCTGACAGCAGAAATAGATCCTTTCAGCAATGATAAATTTATAATGGCATACAAGAGTTTTGACTGCTTGTGAAGTTCCCTAATTAATTCTTATATAGAGTTCCATTGGCAACAAAATTTATGTTTTGAGATAAAACGAAGCTCAGAGGAGTTACTGAACACTCTGTTCCTTTTTGCGGATCTTGTGTTTAATGTCATGTATTGTTAATCTCTTTGCTTACTAAGGGGGGTATTGTTTATCACTCTGGTGACACAAACTGGCTTTTGTTATCGGAAGGGATAACCCTCAATAATGCTTACAGCTGCCAAGCAGCTGCACACATTTTAGATACGCCCTGAAGCAGCAACCTAAAGGTTGTCATTAACCCCCGCCTGGATCTTATTTCAGGAAAATCACATCTCATGGATTTTCTTTATTCTCCTTTGAAATTGGCCTGGAAAATGTTGTGGCCTTGATTTCACAGCAGACAGAGGTCTAGCGCAGACTGAGTTGTGTGTAATTCCTGATATTACTCTATAAATCAAGACAATGAACATTTGGTCTATAATATTTACAGGATGTAAGTGACCCATTTGCACTCTGTAAATAAAAGGTCTAACGCTGCCCTTTGACAAAGCTTACTGTGATGACTTCAGTAATGCCTGTACTACACTCTGAAAATGAAAATCACTAGGATTCCAGGTAAAAAAAAATCTTAAAAGTTTCTTAAATAGCTATTTTAAGCATTTCATCTGATCTATAGAATTGTACCTTTCCTAACTTTCTCCTATAAGCCATGAAAATTGCACAGAAAAGTGGTGTCCCAACCACTTTGCTCAAGGAAATTCTAGCTAAGATTGACATACAAAAAAGATATTAATATCACACACATTTAACGGGAATTGTATCCTGCAACGATCAAAGCTATTTTTGGTGCAAAGAGATTAAGAGCTTGACAAGTTTTTAGTGTTTAGTTGTAAGACAGAAAAAACATATCCATGGCTGCTAATTCACGAGGGCATACCAAACGCGAAGACTTAACTCTGCAATGGCAAACATATCAGAGGAGGTTGTTGTTGAAAAGGAAATGATCCGACTAGCATGTCCCTGATGAAAGGGCTACAATTCTTCTTTAAGCTTTTAGCAATTCAAGCAGTTTCAACCCCAGTTCTATCAAATTAAAACTTGGAAAATAAATTCTGAACCCCTCAGCAATGCCACGCTTCAGTAAGCATGTTTCTATCGACCACTCCATCTTATTTTTCAAAGCTCTATCTCCTTCCAGCAAAGAGAGCATTTGGTTTAACATAAGTAAGCAAACAAAGTTTCCAAATTTAAAGTGACAGGGCACTATGGCCTGATCTAAACTACACTGAAATCGGAGACTTCCCATTGACTTTAATGGAGGCACTATCAGACCAACAGCCCCTCTACTCTGGCTGCCAGAAACAGCTCTGGGATTTGGGAGCTAGCTTGAAGAATGGGAAATACCTCCAAACACAGAGCAGGGGGAGGCCAAAAGGTTTGGGGGAAAAGGCTAGCAGTGTCTTGATCAGTTTGCTGTTTTATTTTTGATGAGTGGATTTAAACATGATCTGGAAAGGCTTAATCAGAAACTGGTACAGCTAAACCTGGCAGCAGCCAGTGCCGGCATCAAACATTGATGGCCCAGGGAAGAGTACAACAGAGAAAACACAGGGTAATACAACCCCTGGATACCCATCCAGAGTCCAGCAGCCTGCAGCTAAGCCTCCTTGAACCTGAAATGTTTTTAAACAAAGAAAAATTAGCAGGAAGCTGTCCAATCCATTTTGAAACCCATGTAAAATTTTAGCGTCCACAAAGTATAGGGCAAGAAGTCTAAACTCGGAAAGTTTAAGAGCAGACAAGTAAACAGCTGAAGTCTCAGAAATATTGTTAAATGACCTCTAATGCTAAATTTAAATGTCCACATTCTCCCCCACAGGTTTTTTTTTAAAAAAATGCAGCCATTCGATGACTGAAACAATGAACACAAAGATGAAATCCAGCAGAATGCCAAGTTTCATATGAGACGATGATGCAAATATCAAGATAACATCCTTTTTATACTACTTTATCCTCATTACCTATGCTATTCAGCCTGCTTGACCCAACCTACAAAATCTGCCCAAAATATATGTGTATACATTTACATATAAAAAGTTACGGAAGAGCTAATACAAGAAAATAAAAATGACCCGCAGGTGGTACAGCTAATTCTCAAACTGCAGCTTGGGGTTTTTTTAATTTGTTTTTTTTGGTGGGGTTTTTCTTCTATCAAAGACACTGAGGTCAGTTCTAAACTTTTTCCACTGTTGTGTGAAAGAACAGCAGAGCTAATAAACTTACATTCCCTATAGGTTTTTCCCTCTATAATTTTATTTTGCCGTTTTTGCACCACAGTTATTCCAGTTCCTTACAATTATGATGTCCTCTAATAATTCCAGTTGTCTCATGTTCTTCCCCTAGCAACAATACTGTCATCTGCTTAGCACATCCCCTAACTAGCAACCAGGCAAATGCTGCATATCCTATAGATCATTCCAAGCTACCTATATACACTGATCAGTTGGAGGTACATGTTTGCCTATTAACCAGTTGGAGAGCTCTCTAAGCCATTTAAATATTGCAAGGCATTAAAAAAAATATTTTAAAAAAAAAATCCTTCCCCAAGAAGCTGTAGTCTTCAGATAGAAAATGGAGAGAGAGGAGGTAAAGAAAGGTGCCTTCAAATGAGGGAGGTAATGAAGAGAATCATACAGTGCCCTATATTGACATGGGATGCATTTATCCCTCTTTTCCATAGAGAAAGAACTGAAGTCCCACCACTTTCTTTCACATCCTCCATCAAATTTCTCACTAAAATGAAGAGAAACAAGTGAGATATTTGGCAGGGAAAAATCTCAGCAAAGTCAACTTCAGGTGTCGGACTCATCTCCCACCTTCTCTCAAGCTGCCTGAAACTAAACTTAAGGGAGTCCACCACATGTGTTACCTGCTGAAGCACTGAGATTTCAATAGGTGTGCAGCCAGAAAACTTCTCCTTGCATCTGCTGTACCCTCAAAAATTATTTTGATAGGCAACACCAGGTACAGTTGTTCCTGTTATGTTCCTATACTGCACTGTGTAAATTGTGAAAGCTCTCATCAGAGCCTGCATGGGATTTGTCGTCAGTATTCCTCCTTGAATAATTAATCTAGAAATCTATTTCCACACGAGTAATAGTAAAACTCCAAAGTAATGAGAGCTCTCATGGAAGCAGGCTGTGCCTGACTTGATGCACTCAGTCCTGAGAGCAGGCAGTGAACAAGCAGTTTCTGCAAACGGGCCAAACCAGGGTATTTAAGACATACTGGGTTTTGTAGCTCTGCTGCAGCTCCCATTCTTATGAGCTTAAATTCGCTCTCCTGGGCGGGACGTTAGATCTGCTCAGACCATGCCTGCACACGGAAGGAGACGTTACCTGGACTGCAGTGGCACTTGGGCGGGAGGGATGCACCTCTTTCTCCCAGGCCAGGCACTGTTCTCAAGCACATCTCACATTTCTAGCCTGAGAAAGCAGTCCAGTTTTACATGGCGCTGGAGAATAGACTTTCCGTGGGCCTTTCTTTGACACCTACACTCTGTTGAAGTCTCTTATTGTACCTCATGTGCACAGTGAGGCCAGTAACACCTTCTTACTGCAAAGGGGACACAATATTTCATAAATCTGTTCAAGGCTGATTCACCAGTGGTGGTTAAGATGAAGATGCCCAAGAAAAACAAATCTGACACCTAGCCTCCGAACTCTCCCACTGATGGCAGTATGTCCTTGGAAAGTTATTTCAGGCCTGTTCTTTACTTTCTCTGTGCCGCGGAAGTAGAAACATTACTAGCATTTCTTTGCAAGGTACATTGAGATCTTTAGATGGAAAACGTTTTACAGGTGAGAACTATATTATGCAGACACACGCCTTTACCTGCCATCGTTCATTTATAAACTGAAATGCATTTGCTGTTAACCAGCTTCCTTTAAATTGAGATTGTCCCATTAGCTTTCCTGCCTGCTCAAGACTCATCAGCAGTGTTTATAATATAAGCACAATTTGAAGGATTTGTCTCATCTTGTTAAGTTGCTTGGAAAATGGGAGCAGGGGAGATGAGACTAATTGAATTGTTATTACGGGGGAATGGGGTTTGCTTTTCAATGCAGGAAACATAACAGGCACTTGCTGCAGCAAAAAAAAAACAACAGGCAGAAATAGCATAACTATTTTAAATTCTGCTTTCCCTAACAAAGCAGTTACAACACCAAATTGTAAAATGTAAGCTCACATTAGTCCTTCTTACAACTCCTAATACTTTTCTACGACAAGAATGTCAAAAATACAGCCCATGAGCCAGACTGATCCTTCCAAGTACTTTAATCTGGCCTGCAAAGTCCACAGAGCGTTGTAATCCGGATCTGGCCTGCCAGTCAGCCCCGAGGTCTTCATACTTGTGCAACTTCTCAGCCCCGAGGTCTCCGAACTTGTGCAACTTCACCAAGGGGAACACAAGCAAGTGGGAGCAGGGGGAGGATCAGGCTATATCTGAAACAGGCGAGTACCTGAGGGAGCAGCAGACAGAGCACCGTGACACCATCTCTGTGCAGCCCCTGGGCGTGCAGGGGGGCTCCCAAAGGACTTCCTGAAAGAGCCTGACTGCCCAGCATCACCGATTCCCTGGGGACGGGTATGGGGCAGCTTGCCTGCGTTACATAGCAGCCCAACCTCCTTCCTCACACAGCTTTACTGTGGAAAAACCAAGCAAATCATTAAAAAAGGGGGAAAAAAAAGGAACACCAATGCTTTAACAAAACTCCTCAGTTGGTACAGATTTCACAGCTCCTGATTAAGTCCAGTGCTGCATGAACAAACATAGACCAGCAAAAGCTGTGCTATGCAATAACATAATCACTGCAGCAATAAGCACTTCCACCCTTGCAAGGGTGTCACTACACAATGTTAATTGCCACTGGTACTTCTCTAAATTAGTGGACTATTAATAGATTGCTGCTCAAGATAGTTACACCGAAAAAGCTTTGAAAGGAATCCTTGCGCCTACCGGCTATTTAGAGAGTCAGCATTCCCACTTCAGACACTTAAATTTGCCATTTCTCACGTGTTCTCAGCAGATATAAGACCATGGTGCTGCTGAACCAGCAAGCCTGCGCTCCCCCTCCTGCGCAGGAGGAACCAGCAGAGCATCGCTTCTTCCCTTGCACAGGGGTGAGTGACCACTGAAAACAAACCCAAAGCACAGGTTTATTTTCAGCCAGATCATTGAGCTGCCCTGACCCATTTCAGAATAATCCAGTCACTAAAGCAGAACCATCGCTGTCATTGCAGGTCAAGGTTCAGCATGCATGTCCGAAACACAGCAGAAAGTTTCTAGCAATGCCATATTTTTACTCCCCCAAGTACTTAGGCAACGTTATTCAACCTTTCCTCCCCTCTCTCATTTAGAGGAGGTAAAGCTAGGATTGAAAAGTGAAGCAGAAGTAAGTGAAGTCATCCGACTTTATCAGCCCTTGATTTCATAAAATATGTCAGAGGGGGAGTGAGTTATAACTAACAATAGGTCTTTTTTTTTCTTTTTTTTCCAAATGGTCTCAGGAGACATCATTTGGAGGTGGTTAAAAGAAATAAAATAGGTTGTCTCTCCATGGGCAAAGTAGGAAAAGTAGGTTTTCATGGGGGGGGTGTGCAGCAAAAAGAACAAAGGCAGAATATCTGCTGAATCACCACAGTCTATCCACTACACGCAAACAGCTCTAATTCTCCTGAATCTGCAGTACCCAGCAATCAAGCAATAGTGCTGCTGAGAGGAATTTTAACCAACACCATAGCAATCAAACAAAAGCAACTCCACTGCAAACTAGCTCTTCCAGATGACATCTACTGCTGCCATTCAGCCCCAAATAAATTTGTTACCGTGCAATAACAACAATGACATGCATCTGCTGAAAGTCAACACGGGGGTCTTTCTGCTGATGGAGTCAAATGATTAATTCCACGATAATCACTGTGGGGAGTCACTTGAGAGATATATCAATCATGAGAAAGGCCCTTGGTCAGCATTTTTAAGATAAATAATGAATACCAATAACAACTGTGGTCAGGAAAATAACTGTGACGGGGGAAAAAGAAAACAGAGGGACTAAAGGGAGAGATTTGCCATTACTTACAAGTAGGCAATGCTTTAGATATCAGCCATACAATGCTCTCTGCAAAGCAGCGGGGGATCTCACAAGTTTCCATCCAGCCTGACAAACTGAGTTGCTCTTTCTACAGACTTTACAACTGGTACAAAACCCAGAAGTGACAAAAACATCCAGTTTATTTGGTTAACCTTCAGGATTGAGAGGAATGTTTGTATTACAATATTTCAAGACATATTTTCCTTCCCTCTAGCTATAGAATGACGTGTGTCAAGGATTTTTGTGATTAATTTTTTTTCTTAAAGAGGATGATATTGGTAATTAATTACCTCCTCTTTTTTGAGAGAAGGAGAAAGTCTTGCATGCACTGTGAGCAAGGACCCACATACCAAAGTTTATCATTTTTGGAAATAATCACTGCTAATTCCTTACACCTCATAAAGGTCTTGGTCTTGCAAGATGCCAGCTGATTTAAACTTCCATTGGCTTCAGAGAGGACGGGTTTACGCTCAGCACCACACAAGTTCAAAATTTTAATTACCAAACAGAAACAACACATACGTAATAGACTGCTTAAAGTAATCATACAAGAGAATCTCATTCTTGGGAATTACCAGATTTACCTATGCAAGGGTGTCAGATTTTTACCTCCTTGCCCCAACTTCAACAGAAGACACTCCTAGTCTAGTGGGAGGTGTCCCTGCGCGTGGCAGAGGGGTTAGAACTAGGTGATCTTTAAGGTCCCTTCTAACCCAAACCATTCTATGATTCTATTCTCCACTTTGCACTCTCTCATGGCTGCCACCGCTACCTGTGTCCAGCCACAACCACGCGGACATGCAGTTGCTAGTGCTTGCATTTTCCGCACTGGAATCAGACCTGATGTGCAGGCACATTAAGGCTGACTTTAACTAAGTTGGGTAACGACAGCAAGAAGTTCAGCCTAGCCTTTACAAGGATGTTCAGGACTTAAATGCAGATTCATTCTTCCAGCTTGAAACATCTGAGTAGAATACCTAATTTAGGAGAATAGTCATTTTGTACTCCCTCAATAGTAAATGCAGATAGGCAGACACCTCCAGAAAATTAGCAGATTGGAGACTGAGTCATACTCCGGGGGCGTTTGTCTCTCCAGTGACATAAAGGAAACCAAGGGTTTCATTCCTCACTGGCACAGCAGTGACTACCTGAGCGATACCCTCCAGTAAGGCAGGACAGGCGTAGGCTGCAATGCACAGGGTCGAGAGGAACTCACCCCGCAGCTGGCAGGGCCTCAACCCTTCCTGTGATTTACTGCTGGTGGCGTCTGAGCTATCAGCATCAGCCTGTCCTGGATGGGTCTGCAATCAGGGCTCCAGCTGGGGGACGCTTTCTCAGAGACACAAATGGCATAAAAAGCTACATTTTCATTATGTCCCTGTGATGGAGTTTCAGAGACAACGATTAAGCAGACGGCGAAACAGGGAAATTACTTCATCAGAAGTTCTTAATTGTTTTTATTTCCTACCTTCAGCAACACTTACATTTGTTTTCTTAGTATTTTAGTTGCCTGTTTTATAGGGTTTTGCAAAAATTATTGTACATGGGAAATAATGTAGCTGTGAGCAGTGATAAGGAAATACAGCTTTATCTTAAGCTACCAATCCCAACCTGGTAGAAACTGGCTTTTACTGTTCTGTCATGTTTGTGAAGAAAAAGTTGAATTCTGCTGCTCAGTTCTCCACAGGGAAGTTTCCACCAGAGTTGGCCAAGATCCAGCCAAAACCTCAAAAACGTCTACCCACATTTGCAGTCAAACACACTGCTGAGGGATCCTTGCATCATGGTTTCTGTGGGTTTTGATAATGGTAAAGTTGCAGTATTCACTTGCCCCATTTCCACGTTGTTATTATTGTTGCTTAATACAGAAAATATCTTTTTGTGTTAGTACAGCAGGGTCATTCCCCACACATTATTCTGTGCACACATAGATAGCACACACAAGGGGAATTTTTAGTGACTACAAGTTGTGTTGGTGATACGCTACTGATTTTAATGGAGTCAAAAGTCTCTGTAGCTGAATGCTACACCTTACAAAATAGCACCAAAAAAACAAAGGTAACCACCAGACCACCAAGTTAAGCACACTATTCATCCTATACACACCTGTCCCACCTCTGGCAGGATGCATTTTTTATATTTTCACAGACCTTAGCTTGAAAGAATGACAACCCCCTGAGAAGAGTAAAATTGCTTCTCTTCCTAACTCTCTTCTGTCAGTACCGAAGGCAATATTTTCTTTTCTATAAGGCAAAAAATCAGGTAACATTGAGTTTGGTGTCTCTCTCGCACATTTCCCACCTTTCTCCCAGTCATTGTCTAGATGTGTGTGAGCATGTCCAGTAGCCTGCACCCACCAGCTATGGATGTGCACACAACAGTGTTTTCATAACCATTTGAGTAAAAATCCTCTTATACTACGCAGCTGGCAACTTGCCATGAACGAAGAAATGCCACTTTTTACAGAAGCCCCTGCTTCTTCTTTAAATGAGCTACCACTAAACAGTCGTGGCAGTGGTGCAAGTATAGATCACATATAATTAATAATGCATCACAAATAATTGGTGCTGCAGTAAAACAGTAGCAGAAGTCCGGGGGGATCTGAAGTACTGCTAACAAAGCAATACCCTTTGTGATTCAGCAAGAAGGAATTAATGACTTCAAGCCTGAAATAGAAATGTGGTCAGCTGGCATTAAGTTTGATCCTCCTTTTTGTATAATGGCAAATGCTCTATAAATGCACAAAAACTTCGATAGTATTAAACATCGCTACGTGATTCAGCAGAGAAACCAAAGTTTAAAACTTTTGTGAATATTACCAAAAAGTTTACACACAATTTTGCTAACAGATTCCTAGCTGGTGCCAGATTTCCATTCACAGAAGCAGTCTAGTCTAACTCAAGGCATTTTTAAGAGATCGTGTCTGCAAAGGTAATGGAAACCAGAGACAATTAACTTGTCCTGTACATTGGAACATGGCCCCTTTGTTGAGGCTTTCACATACTATGACAATACAAATAGTAAATAATAACAATAGACCCAGCTTGATATAAGTAAACTATTTTCCTGGATTTTACTCTTCAATAACTAACTGACATGTTACAACGACAACCTTAATCTTTGCATTTCCAGTTTTGGAACATTCATAACTATATTAAACACTATTTTCCATTTGGTATATTCCAGAAGATGTATAATAGATTTGCAGCATAATTTAGTAAATAAATTAATTATGCATTTCATTAAACTGTACTAAGGGGGAAAAGGAACCTTTCTCTATTATTGATTCTCGTGGGCAGTCTAGCATGAAATTTTGATGTAGTTTTTTTGAGGATTAAAAAGTTGAGCATAAAAATGTATTATTGATTGTGCACTGCAAAGTACAGTATACTGCTCATCCAACTCATATATTATTGATTAAAACACTCAAGAGTTCTAACCTTTCACTCAGTTGCTCCAAGGTAATTTTTTTCATGAGGATGTCAAGGTACTATGCTTACAGATTGTGCTTCCCAGGGAGTTTGGAAAACTCATAGAGCAGCTACTGGAGTTGCTTAAAATGTTTTGTTGATAATCTTAGAGTACATGCATTCAAAACTATGGGGCTAGTTGGGGTGGAAAGACACCTTGCATCTCACTTGCATGTTACGTGGAAGATGTAGCCGATCGATCACACAATCCATATTAGCCAACACAAACTTAGTAACTGGTTTGGCACATAGATGTCAAACCTGGATCTGCAAATACCAGTCTGGACACTAAACACGAAAGCAAATGACTTTCCCACTGCTATGCCTGGAACAAGAGATGAATGAAAAGGGAATTTATGACTCAGGAAGCACCTCTGGGATCAGCATCTCAATGGCTTTTCCCAAAGCCTGGGGTGTGTTATGCACCAGCAATTTGTAAGAGCTGAAATTGGAAGTAAGATCAGCAAAACAAGGTCAGATCCTCATTTGTGGTTGTGTGGTTGTCTACATGTTGCTGGTCTCTTGCACCTCATGGATTTGTATCCTCAGCCATGGTTAGATATTGCACACTGCATTTACCCCTTTACAGAAGTATTTAAAATAAAGTATATATATTTATTAAATCGGCTAAAAGGAGATAAAATACTGGATGATGAAATTTAAAACACAGAGTTACTTCAGAGAATCCCTTATTGAGGGATTAGAAGAGGAAGGGGACAGGAACGTGACCTTTCTGTTCTGTGATCTGTAAGCAGAAAAAGCATCTTCTATCCATAGAAAATCAGCGGAGATATATTTAACAACTCCTTTCCACAATGATTAACACCTGATTTCTGTGATTACTGACAGAAATCCTATTGGGATATTCTGGTCTGCTGTCATAGTAAAAATCTAGCTCTACATAAGGACAGAAGTGACAAAAATAGGGTGATGGCTACTTGATAGATGAAAATATCTGAACACTGTAGAACTGATGAAGAAGGCTGTTTTTTGAGTGTATCAGTTCACAAATATCTCTAAATAACACAGGCTAGCAGCCCACTCACAGAAAGACTACAGAATATTTGTCATCATGCATTTCATGAATGATGTGAGCATTTTAAAATAAACTGAAAACTATTCTTTTCAATTCATTGTCCTTAGTGAGAATTCAAAGATAGGTCTATCACAAAAATTCAAGTTAGAAATCCTTAAAATGCCCCTTTAGAAATGCCTTTTGTCTACATTTGGCATCATGACTTTTACATGGTGGAACAGTGCCAAGATGAAAACCAGAAAAAAAAACATTTTTGCAAGTACCACTCCTCAGTGGGGCTTGACTTGCATGGATTGCTTTGCCATTCAGAAAAGATTACTCAGATGCAGGGCCAAATAGCAAACTATTCTGCAGATATAGTATAAAGTAAAATTAGAAAAGTAGAAGTTAATCTGCTCCATGGCCTGGCTACAGAACTATCACAACCAATCACACATCTGGTAATGATTTTGGAGTGAGTGCTCTGGCATCCAGTGATCCTTCCTCTCTGCTTAGCACTGATCAGGCACATCTGGAGTGCTGGGCCAAGTTCTGGGCTTCCCCGTACAAGAGAGACATGGACATGCTGGAATGAGTCCAGCACAGGGCCACTAAGGTAATTAAGGGACTGCAGCATCTCTCATTTGAGGAAAGTCTGAGAGAGCTGGGACTGCTCAGTCTGGAGAAGAGAAGGGTTGGGAGACTCTCATTAGTGTGCACAAATAGCTGATGTGAGAGTGTAAAGATGACTGAACCAGACTCAGGCTGGTGGTGCCCAGTGAGAGAGGACAAGAAGCAACAGGCACAAACTGAAACACAGAAAGTTCTGTTTGAACGTGAGAAAAAAAGCTTTTCACTGGGAAGGTAATCAAACACTGGAATGGGTTGCTGAGAGAGGTTGTGTAGTCTCCATCCTTGGAGATACTCAAAACCTGACTGGACCGTGCCCTGAGCAGCCTGCTCAAGCCATCCCTAGACAATCTCCCGAGATCCCTTCCAGCCTCAAAGATTTTTTTATCCTGTGATTTCACAGTTCAAGCAAGCAGCACTAAAGATGCTGAGGCAGGCAGAATGGAAGGAGAGGGGAAAAAGGTGCATCAGCCAAAGAAAATAAGAAGTTTAAGAGTCCCTTTCTTCCTTTACACTGATGTAAAACAGGGCCACCCCGGCGAGCACAGGGCAGCTGTACTGCTGCAGCAAACAGCAGCTGCAAGCTCTAAAAGCTTAACCAGCTCCTAGAGCAGCACATTAATATCTATACTGACTGATCTCCAATTCCTGCTTGCTTCAAGGAGCAGATACCCTAAGACCCACGTTCCCTCAGTCTCCATGTTCCTAGACGTGCCTGGAGAGGCGGTGGATGCACCTGAACACAGTGATCCAAGGTGTGGGCAACCCTCTGCATACAGCACGCGTAGTTCAGCTATGAGAGGCTGCATTAAGCGCTGAGTGCAGAGGCATCGAGGAGGTTACCATCTCATCCAGCCAATTATCACTTTTCTTCTTCCACCTCTCCTGTTTTCATTTCATTTTGCCCAAGATGATGCTTAAAGAACCCCTCTGCGTCCTGCTTGGAAGCACGTACGTCACTGCTGCTGCTGGGCTTTGACAAACTACCTATTTTAAAGTCAGGAGGGAATTTTGCCAGCCAGTAATGGGGACTGGCTTTTCACCCCTCTGCTTCTCACACGTCAGAGGGGCACTGCTGTGTTAGCAGCAGCAGGATAGCGTGGGTTGCCATAAGACAGGTAAGAAAGTCGCTGCTCACAGCTTGCAGCCTGCTGCAGTGGAAACCTGAACGGGACAGCTGCCAGAGACAGGCAATAGCGGGGCTGCTCTGGCAGCTGTAGGAAAGGGGAGACCCAAGACATTTCCGTAAGGAGATTTATCTACTGCTGTTACTTCTGCCTACCAAGCCCCTCACACGCGCATGGAGGCAGCAGGGGAAGGGCAAAGGGGGATCCATCTCACACAACTTGCTGAAATTGGCTTTTAACCTCACTGGAACTAACCAAATCACTGTGCATAAACATAAAAAAGAAAAATGATGTAACTAGAACGGCAGGACGCACGTATGCCCTTAATCTGCCAGGTGGCTGTTCCCCCGGCTCAGTTCCAGATGAGTTATGGGGACACAGGAGCTGCGTGCAACTGGATAAACTGGGACCAGCTAGGCATACAATGACACTGTGAGCATGTCTCCAAACCAACCAGGAAAACTTCAGTGAAACATGGATTGATACAACAAACAAAACTACCTACAGTATTATTTCCTGTAGCAAACTCAGACCATCATCCCACTCCCTTTCCTCTCAGCCTTAATAAAGAGATGTCAGATTTACAGGATCATCTCTCTTGCCTCTGCGTCAGTGAAACTGTACTAGATTCTGCAAGTGAATCTCCCAGATAAGAAATGCAAATCAATTTGTCTCTTTTTCTTCATTGTGCCAGTACCCAAAATATGTTCTCTGGGATTAAGCAAAGGATTGACAGGCTGCATGAAGGCTGCGGGGGAGGAGGGAGAGGGCAGAAAGGGTGAAATAAGGGGTAAAGAGAGTAATCTGCAAACCCAAAGCAGTTTGTGAGAATGAAGAGTGCTTCATTTCTTCACAGTGTCTTGGAACGGAGATGAAAAAGCAGCTGCTGGTTGAGCACCGAAAGCAACATAAAGCAGCAGCCACCACCTGAAATACCCAGGTGGCATTTGCACTGCTCTTAGTTTATTTTTCAATAGTAAAATCTCCTCTTTGTGATTCATTACTGTTCTTTGAAGTTTGAAGAAGTATTTTCACTCTAACAGTCACCGAGGAAGTCTTCCACAAGAAGAAAGAGAACAGGATCCAAAGGAAAAGCAGAGCAAGGAGATTCACACATACTTCCGGATTATATTTTTCTAAATATATTCGTAAAAACAATCCCAAACAGACTCAAAAAACTTAACTCCTCTGAAAGAGTTTCTGCTTCCTATTCATTTGTCTTGCAACACAGCAGGACACCTTCCTCTTACTGAAGGTGTTTAGTATCTCCAGGCACCTCAAAAATCAAACGTGATGCACCAGCCCAGAGCACTGCTTTGCTTACTGTGCAGTCTGGTATGGCCAAAGAAATGACATCACATAACACAAACCCAAGAATTCAACTAAATAAGGTTAGAGTGATGCTTAAGTTGAACTGTGAAAGACAACCTTCATTCTCCTCCTCACCATTCCTTTCTTCTGAAACAAACCAAAACCAGCCAAGATCCTAAAAGCCTTAATTATTGTCTGTTATTCTCTGTTATTGTACTGTTGCATCAAGAATTATCAGTCTAGGTGCTTATTTCATTACAACATTGTATAAGTACATGACAAGAGAAGCAACATAGCTGGAAAAAAAATAAAAAAATATTGGAACATTTTGATCATCATGAAAAGGACAGGCAAAGGTTTTGTCTGAGAAGAGGCTGGTAGAAGAGAAGGAAGGCAGTGAGTTACTTTTCAGTCTGCACTGTATAATATTCCTATGCATAACTTATCTTCTCCCTTCTTTACTTCTGTGAGAATCACTGTAGCTTCTCCCTCTTCTGGAAACCCATGCTGCAAGGACATGACAGAAACTCCCAGTAAAACATGAAGCACACACAAGCAGCTTAGAAATTATCACTAGAAAAATACAGATATAAAACAGTTTTTAGCATCCTCTTCTTCTTTAAGCAAAATGAAATCCACAGATTTCTCACTGGCATGAGCCTCAATGGTACGCATTAAACCAGATCTACATCTACAATCAGAGCAGAAGCTTGTCAAATTATTACGCCTCTTCCACCTCCCCACCCTTTCCAAAATATCTGCTTTTGGTAATGGGTCAGACTCCTGGGTCAGCTTGACTGCCTTTGTCTACATTTCTAACCTGCTTCCCATCATATCTAAATGCTTGGCGTTCGTAACTTTCATGAAAATTGGGGGGTGGCAGGAAGGGGCGCAGAAGAAAAAAACCTAGAACTACCTAGAACAGCATTAGTATCCCAACTGCCTTAATGAGGTGATACAAAATGTAGGTGTTAAAAGATACACACGTCAGCCAGAGGCATAGCTACAGCATTTAGCTGGCTTGCTCCTATCCCATGCTGTAACTCTGGGGAAAGTCTGAAGACTGGGGGAACAGGAAAACTCTCCTTTTATTTCCCAGGATAAATACCTGTGTGAAGTTTTACTGGCTACTGACAACTGCCCCTCAGGTTTGGAAGGGCCAGGAGCACTGAGATGGTGGCAGCCTGGTGTTAACTGGGCAGGGTGAAGACAATAGACTTATCCAGCTAGATCTGCCTTCAGCTGCCAGCACCCAAGGGTACGAGCAGTGCAATACTCTGAAAGACCACGAGCATTAAATACAATCTACTCTTGCACTTACTGGCAAATTCATTACATGACTCCTCCAGCCCAATGAAACAGCAGCTGCTGACTGATTTGCATGCACCGCCACTCAGTCCGTGATTACTGCTGACATGACATGAGCTGTATAAGGGGCTCTTTCAGGAAAGGATTGTGTAAGCTGAATAAAGGCAGTTAGCTTTTATTCTAAAGAAAATGCTGTGCATCAACTCTATTAGATTTGCATTGCACAAGAATTACGCCAAATAATGGCTGAATCTTTAATGCTGCTACTGAAAAAAAATATATTTTTCTACCTAACAGGAAGGTAAGGCCAAGTGAGAGGGTAATGGAGATTCATTTTTATTAATCAGGATTCAGAGGGCAAACCACAGGTTTTACTAAAATGCTGCTTATGAAAGTAATTTTCCAATCAAACAGTTCATTGTATTTACCCAGCACTGCAAAGGTGCCTGCTCGGTCAGCCCAGCCGAGAAAAGAGGCACTTTTAAATCTGCTAACTAGTCGAGGCTATCAAAAAAAGCTTTGTAATCTAACATATTTTGAAATAAGAGAGTGCAACCCTGGAGTGGATAGGAAAACTATTAGCCACGCTGGGCCAGGATTTTAATCTGTTTTTAAACACCACAGTAAGGAAATATTCCTGTTGGATACAGTGTACTCCAGAGAAGCGGTACGAATGAGCAGAGCTCCCTCTCAGCTCCACAGTGCAACACTCTCTGGACACAACCCCAACCCCTAAGCACAGAAAAAGTGAACCACAATACAAAATGGTTAGCTTTTAAGCAGTCAAATCAAATAATGCAGATGTAGGGCTAATTTGGCAACACCCCTAGACTGTAAAAGCCCATACGGGAGCTTTGAATTTGGAAGGGTTCTTGATACAGTTTATAGGCAAGAGAGACATATAAAAATCTTAATGACTTAAAATGACCTTTTGGATGGGCATCACCACTAAACAACTAAGCAAAGGAAAATTCTCGCAATTATTACATGCTACTGTGGAATTAACAGTGATTTTTCTGCAGATGTACAAATGTACAAAATGTACCCCAAAAGGGTGGACACAGATACTTGTTATGTGCTTGCTGAGGTGTTCTCTTGAATAAAGGAGGTGACTGTAGGTGAGGGAATAGGAGAGAAGCCAGTGCACTCAATTCGCTTCTGACAAAAGCCAAGTAGGAAGTAAAAGAAGAGACACTCTATTCAGAAGTGGCCAAATAAGTCTCTACAACAAAGACAACTTGCAAAATACGAATCTGATTTTTGTCTGCATGTTTTGCTGTAGTCTCCACCAGAAGCCTATGAGAGCCTGGGTATTCAGGGTGAAATGGAGGAAAGAAGGATGGAGTCAGTATTTTAACATGGCATTTTAATTTCAAGCCACTGCTCCAAACAGACACAAATCTCAACCACCTCTAAATGCTTAAAAATCAGCATACATTCAGCCTGAACAAACTAATCACTGTCAGGGATTAATTGGGATGAATTGCCTTCAGGAAATACTTGTCTGACTCCACTGACTGGAGAAACACTCTGTAATAAATCCCTATGTTTTAAACAGATTGTCTGCAGAGTTATACTGGCACAACCTGTTGGGGGAAGGAAACCAGCAGCCACTGTCGGCACCGCCATCAGCAGATCTGTGGCCTCAGATAAGCCACCATCAAGAGTATCAAGAGGATACAGCTTTCGATATTATAGCTCCTCAAGGCCATTCATGGCAAGATTCGGTAGGGAACTATAAGCCTAAGTTTAATCAACAGGGAAAAATGAGGTATTGACTATAGGAAGGCTGATATGGTGCTGGTAGAAAAGTGACCCCCCTGGCCACCAGTCCACTGTCCTGGCTGTGCTTTTTATAGGAGAGCTTAATAAAAAAAAAAAAAAAACAAACAAACAAAAAAAACCCCAACCAAACCGAATCCAAAGCCCACAAGATATGCAAATATTAAAATTATCATCAAATCAGCAGTGGCATTTAAAATAAAAAACACAGAATTTCCTGTGTTCCCTTCTCCCTGGTCTTTTAATTATTCATACCCAACATCAGAGAATAGGGAGAGCTAAACATTCAGAAGCTGAAAAGGTCAACAGGGACGGTAGCCTGCAGGAAAATTAAAGGGATTTCTTGCTCTCCTTCAGCTGGAAATACAGACGCTGGGACCCCATCCAACAGGAAGGACATCTGGGCTAAAGAGAACAGGCATATGGATTGATCCATGCCAGAATGGGCACTGCCAGCGATGAAAAACAGCTAAAGAGAAGGCAGAAGAGCATGAACGAGTTTATTACTGTTGATAGAGATATAACCCAGGATACTCTTGTTTTCTTGAGCTTGTCTCTCTTACCCAACACAGTAAGTATGGGAACACAGTTACTTTTCTGTAGATTGGCACACATGGGAGGTTTATGGTTCAGAGGGTCTTGATAGCTTCAGCATCAGTGAGCTCAGAAAACCTCAGGAAAGCAAAGTGGGAACATATAGCATAGTAGGCTTTAGCTTGACTGCCCTTTCAGAAGCCAACCAAATTAAACAGAAGAAAAATTAAGACAGTATTCCTAGCAGTTCAATCTCTTCATGCTTTCCCTTTTGCCTATTTTTCCTTTTCTAAACAGAAAAATTCTTAACTTCAAAAAAAAGAAGCCCTTTGTTCAATGTTCAACACACTGCTACCCACTCTGCTAATGCATACCACCTCCTTCACCCTCCTGAGAGTCTGTTTCACAATGCAGACAAGTGTCTGTGGCAACCCCAGCAGTCACAAAAACATGAGTCAGGCATTAAAATCTATCAGAGTTTTAATACCGTATATTAATGGATTTCTATTTGGCATTTGGATATGGATTTATTTTATTTTGGCTATTAAGCTGCTTAGAAAACATACATTTGAGTTCATTGTCTTAAACAGAAGATGGAAAACTGACCTGCCATTTCATACCAAGGTTGGCCAGGCTAGGAAAGGACCCATAAGACTTAATAAAAGTCATAGCAGTGGGTCGTGATGGTTGCTTAGTGTAGGGGGTGCTTGGTCACCCCTAGCAGATTGGCAGCTTCAGGCCTAACTTACAATCTTTTTGAGGTTGTAACGTGCCTGTTGTCAAAGGACTTTCCTGCCTGTCTCCACATTAAGATAATAAAAAGTTATATGTACCATCAATTACTTATGCATTCTCTATTAATATTTCAAGATTTGTGTGCATAAATAAGCCAAATTAATTAGAAACTTGCAATCTTCCTCCCCCCCCCAATATTTTCCTTTGACACCAGTCCTACTTAGAGACCCTCACATACAGATCTTTATTTGTCTGACATAAATCATTCAACGTAACGTTCCAGCAAATAGAACCGCTCTGTCCTTACATCCAATAGCATCCAATACACATGTTGAGAAATCAGCCATAGACATTTGGTTTGGCAGAGCTGCCAGTGTAGTACCTGGGCTTTGGCAGGGGAAATCAACACTCGGTCATCAGCACCAACAACAAAGCCCAAGTGCCATTCTAGTTATACTACATATCGCAATGGGAAGCAGATGCAAAGGTGTGGCTGTATGACACTGGCATCTCTTTGGTAATTATGTACTTCTATCTGGTACCTGGCATCTTTCACATATACACAGCTCACCCCTATTTAATTCACAAAGACATAATTAAAGCATAATCTACTAGCAAAGAAAGAGCCAAATGAGTCACACAAGTGAAGGCATTTATGTTACTACCTTCTCTCTGCACTAACTACACATCTGCCTGATTCTTTTTTTATTCTCGAAATAAATTGTTTTTATTCTCTTGCTTTATTTCTCTACTCCCCATGCTCATTTTTTTTCTTCTAATCTTCTCCTTTTTTTCTTTTTACTTCTTGTATCTGTAATTTTCAGTACTCAATGCCTTCATACATATCAGTATCTAGCTACACATAGCACGCTCACTGTGCTCTAACTCAAGTTGATACGATTTGTTTGGAGTCAGTATCTACTCCAAAATTCTCATGAGCATCACCCTTCACCCCAGGACCTTATTTTGCCCCCCATAAGCCTACGAATAATTACTTTAGTGCTCTTCTCTAGGCTTTACACACATCATGCTCTGATCTGTTCCCACACAGTCTTTTGCAGTGTGGAAATACCCAGTTACTATTGTTTCAGCATGAACTTCCAGTCCTCTTTCTATCTCCATTTTGATAAGCTCTAGCCACTGAGGGCCCTTTCTCAGCCCTTAGAAAACTCCTCCCTTAGGTTACCAGTGTCTGCTTCTTCCCATTTTCCTTTTGCCCAGCAGCTGAACGTCTCTAGCTCTTTCCATTTCTTTTTAGCTTCTTTGGTTATCCTACCTACGCAGCAATGATTATATTATTTACACCCTCTGACCTGCCCTAGAAGACCCCTTTTCTGGCAGGTCACCTTTGCTGGAGAGCCACAGGAGTGGGGCTACTCCCCAAGGGTAATCCCATACTGCCAGGCACAGTCCCTGCAGTACCTCAGCGGAGTTGACATGGCAGGACCAGCCACAGTCCCACACTCAGCAGATGCAGCAGGGCAATGAGCCAGATCTTAGGTCAATCCAGGAAACCCAACCAGCAACTCAGGAGACCAGGTTGGGGACAGGAACCCCACAGCAGAACACTGACCAAACCCTGAGCTCAACTGGGACGTGAGCTGGGGGATCCAGGGGAGGCTGCTCAGGGCAATTAAAGCCCATTAGTGCCCTCAGGGCCCTGACAACCTCCTCCCCATTTACAAAGCAACCAAAGTTCTTTGAAGTTGTTTCTGACATCATTGTATATGACCAAGTGCCATACCCATTGCACAGTGACAGTATGGATGGCAGCGGCACCTGTGAGTTATGCAGCTTGGGAAGAATTCATTTCTAAATTACAACCACTGATCACTAGCTGTGATGTTTTCTATTGAAAATTTAATCAATAAAAGGGGGAAGTACAAAGTTTGATTAAATTGGGTCAATAAAGGCAAACGTCAAGAGTTTTGTTAAACTCTCTGCAAAAAGTGACATTTTTGAGAATATTATCTTTTCAGGAAACTTGACAAACAATTACTCCTTTTGACAACACATTTCAAAAGGTGCAATACAAAAACGACAGTGCTTTATTATACCACTCTTTGAAGAGAACATAACTAGTCCCCTCTGGTGAGCCTTCTGACAGAAAGTATGTAAATTGCAAAGTATATAGATTATCTTCAGGAGCATTCTGTCTACAGAAATGCCTGTCCATGCTTGTTTTGTTTTCTTGCATAGGCTTTCATTGGGGCGACCGATTGAGGAGAGCCTGAGATGCCAGCCTCTCCAGCTAGAACCGTAGGCAGAGCACTTCTTACGTCTCTAAGAGCTTGTTGCTGTCAGTGTGGTTAGTCTGTATACCTCTGGACAATTAATATTGAAGCAGATGAACTATCTAGTCTATCACCCTTTTTGGAAATTTATTAAATAATATCTCCATTTTTAAAGCAGAAGAGTTAATATTACAATCAAATTTTCCTCAAAAAGACCCCAACCTGTGGATCCACTTCAAGGGGAAAAAAATGCTTAAGTCTTTCTCAAGCCTTACTCCTTGTTGCTATTCATATTCCTTTCTGCTTGCAGACTAATTAATCATTGACACCTAGAGGAAAGCTGTCCCCCTTTTCTCCCATTTGTCCCCCTGAAACACCATTAACTGTTTCTTCTTCTTTCTTTATAAATGATCTCAGTCCAGTCCTGCTCAATAACTCTGTGCTCCTTGTCTTTTAGCCTGTTCCTACCAGCTGCAAACTTCTCTCACATGGTTTTCCCCTTCTTTCCCCAAAATGATCCTTCTTGCCTAACCAATCTTCTACAAAGCTCCCCTCCCTCCCCCCCCTCATATCCCCTGCCTTCCCTCTCACTTTGCTTTCTCTCACTCATGTACTCTTCCCTACTGCATCCCCGGAGAGACATCAGCTCCCTCTGACATCTTTTCCAGGGGGAAATCTATGGCAGTATGCATGTAAAATGGTTGTTAACCATATTTTTCTCCATTAGAAAGACTAAAAATAAAGACTAAAATCTTATGAAGACAGAGCATACAGCTTTGTCTATCAGTAGAAATTATTTTTAACCCAAGCAGTTTGGTCATTCTCTGCAGAAAAATGCTCTGCAGTTCTCACATTCAGGATATGTCAGTGTTTAATAACACTGCGCAGGAATGAATCTGAGACGAAGTTTTAATGGTTCTCTGCAGATTTTAGCAGTTTCCAGCTAGAATAATTGCATAAATAGAGTTATGAAAGGGAAATGCAGAGTTTATGACTTTGCAGGAGAAAGATATTTTTTAACTTCTAAACATTCATCCTAAAGCCCTCCACTTTCATTTCCTCCATTTTCTTTCCAAGTAATTTACATCCACGTAGTTTTACCTTCTGCCTCCAAAACATTTCGTTGGTATTATGTCAATTTTGTCTGAGTACAAATAAGGTGAGTGTGATGCACAATTATAACTCCACCTGAGCTAGGAGACTGAAACGTAAGGATCAAAAATCAGTTATACTGGATATAACAACAACAGGTAGTTATTTTAAATTATTGTTCCCTTTTTCAGGCACTTCGTAGTCAAATTTATAAGAAAAATAGGGTGTAAGTAGGATGTTTCCCTTATGGTGCTGGGTGTGCAGGCATCCACGTGATTCGCAATCAGGTGCAGATCTTGGAATTCCTTCTTTTCCTCTCACAATCTCAGCTGCATCCCACCTGAGATTGCAGCTTCTCCAAGACAGTGCCTTAAGCAAGCAGGTATAAACAGAAGTCAGCAGAAGAGTTTCTTCTAACCTCTATCTCTGCAAAATTCCTGATTTGTTAAATCAAAAGGAAAAAACAGAGCCACCATCACATCAAAATATTTCTTAAAACTTATTCCCCCTCAAGACTTAGATTACTTGGCCATGAACATCAGCGTCAAGTGGAAAAGCAGATGTTTTAAAAACAGAACTGGAGTGAATCCATCTAAGGAAAGGAGGTCTGTCAGTTAAATACAGAATATAGTGACTAAGTATCATTAATGTCTTTATAGCCTTCTGTTTAAACATCAATAGCCAGAGTTGCCTTTGCCCACAACTAAAAATCTGAGAAAGTTGCGTAGATATCCTAATGTAAGTTTTCAGAGTTCATTAAATATGAATGAGAAAGCAAATGTCTGAAAAAAACCTTCTCAAGCGTTATAGAAATTAATTTACTAGGATTTACACTGCCAGAGCAGTAAAACATTGAAATTAACTACCACGTGGATTATCCCAGTGTAACTGCTTAAATGCTAATTCAGTTAGGGCAACCTCAGCTATCAGAAAATGCAAATTCTCATGGGGTTCATTTTTTTTTAGCTACTTTCTCCTACTACTAGTAGACCTGTTATGCATGCTAAAAGCATTTGGTCCCTCATAGGGAGCAAGGCTCTTGTATCCAGTGTGCAGGATTAACTGATATAACTCAACTGAAGAATCTCAAAGTTACTGAAGTTTCCCGATACCTTTCAAAACCGATCCCCACACCCTTTAGGTGAGGGGGCTCCAGTTTAATCCTCTGCACCCTCCAGAGGGAAAAAATGGCAAATCCGAAGCGGGCCTTTTTCTGCACATGATCTTAGTTAAGACTAAGTTAAGAATCGTTAATTCCTGCTGCTGAAGGAGAATGAATCCCTGTGTTGTGATGAATACTCTCCAAAGAGCTTGTGTGCAGGAAGGAGCCGGCGCCCTGGGTGCCAACACATTGTCCCGTGCAGCTTATAACCAGGAACCCGGTCACAGACGTTTCCGTAAACGGCAGCACTATTGCAAGCTGCTTCTGTCGTCTCCCCTGTCCCCAGCCTCTGATTCCTGTCCCAACCCACGCAAGTATGATTCGATGAGCCAGATCAGGCTTATTTTTATCCTGGATCTGTTCCCCAGCTTCATTCACCATGTGGCCCTGCAAATGGCTGTCCTGGCAGAGCGCAGCAGCTAGAGCAGGGGTCGGGGATGGGGCCAAGTTAGAGCCTGCGCCAGTGCATGACCAGCCAGCGCCAGCTCCGCCACGCTGCAGCCGGCTGCCCAACGCTGACGGGAGGCATGGCAGGAAGCCTGATCCCCTTGAGATATTCCTTGAGTTTCCCACTGTAGCTCCTTCTGCCCCAGAGATGTTGGTGGCCGCTAGAAAGAAGGTAGCTTAGGACTGGGGAAACCACTCAATGTCGCAGATACCTGATGCTGGCAGCAGCGGGCCCCCTTTGTCACTCCTCCTCCCATGGAAATGGGGTGGGAAGAGGCAAGAAGCAGAGACAGGAGGTGGGGAGGGAACCGGTGCTTGTGACCCCTAACACTGCCAGGCTTGAACCTCATTTCCTGTGCTCTTATATGGGCAGTGTGGGCAAGAGCCTGTCTGTGCTGCTCTGTCACAGCAGTCACAGCTTGGATGACCTGCCTGCCCGTAGAGCTGGTGCCACTGTCCTCAGCCTACACCAGGACCCGGATCCAGCCCACTTGGAAAGATGCTCTGTCTTGTCTGTGCTGCGCTTGCCTACTGGAGAGGAGACAGACAGACAAGGGACAGCGGAGGAGAATGAGCAGGGATTTTGGACTCCAGTTAGACTCAGAAACGTGTTGAAAAATAGAAAAATGGCATTGACAGCCTCATTAATTGTACTGTGTAATTTGAATAGCATGAAGTGAATCGATAACAACACGGCTGGTTTATTCCCTTTCCTTTTTTTTGTTCTTACTGACTGAAACTTTTCAGTATTAAAAAGGATTTTAGCACTGAATATTCTTTTCCTTATTCAATATATTTTTTAATAAATTAATAAATGTGTTGGAACTACCAGAGTCTAAAATTCAAATCCACAAAGTTTGTACAATTATGTGAACCAACAACATCATAGCGAAGCACAGCGGAGCCCATCAGCCCTTTGAGCATATGGTACCTGTTTATAGCCAAAAATGAGGAGATGCCAGTTGAATAGAGGAAACAGAAATAATGAACAATAACCCGTAGCAGATTTAAAAGGAAAGCCTGTTGAGCAGTCCACAAATAACTGTTATTCAACACTCATACACTCCTATTTATCAGAATATATTTAAAATAGATACTAAGAATTCTTAGTTGTTTTGATTATATCATTAATTAAATACATGGGTTGCGTACAAATGCCTGCAAGCATTCAATTGCAGCGTTCTACATTAAGTGGCATCTATTTACAGTTACCAGCAAGCCAAGGGTTTTTTGACTGGCTCAGCTAGATTTTATTTTTGTAGCAAAAAGCCAGCTCAAGCTGGAAAGGGCCTGGCTCACCACTGTACTATTTCCAAAATATATCAGGATAACAGTATGAGTTAGATCCCTGCCTTAGCCGCACATTTACAACACATATATTTATTCTGGCACTCCAACAAGGTAAAATGGCTCTTGATGAGATTCAAAACATGCAGTTCTCTAGATGGAGGGGTCCTAAGGTGATGACTCCGTATCTGAATATCAGACATCTTAATAAAACAGTCCCACCTTATTCCCACATGTTATCACCTTTCCTGAGGTCCATCATGCATCATTAACACAGAAGTGGAAAGCAGCTGTTGGTGAAAAGCTATTTTTACCTCCTGTTTCCCTGTGGGAGACTACCAGCATAGAGAGCATCCTCGGGTACCCATGGCAGATGGCTTTAAGTCATCTCAACAACTGATCATCGCTAGAGCTCCCGTGAGAGCCGAGCTAATGCATGATGCAACATAGTCTCTCTTCCCTGACTTTAGAAGCGGCATGTTACTGTTAGCGTGTATCCCTTCTGATGTACAGAGATCAGAGAAGTTTGACAATTTGGTTGTTATTTAACAGTCTCTGTTATTACGTAAGTTTGGCCTGTTTGCATTCTTCATCTGAATATTCAGGTAGAACATTTCATTGACGGTTTTTGTGGAAAGCAAGTGCAGCTGCTCTATCAGTGGAAAATTACACAGACTAGATTTCACATTTCCACATGCAATATTTTTCCCTAAAAGTGCTATTTAGACCCAATAAAGAAATGAAAATGACTGCCCTATTTTTAAACAGTGACAACCAATCAGTTTTAAACTTGGATTTCAGAATAACGCTTTTCTAATCCATGGCAACCCTTTTAAAAAGTCAGACAAAAGAGTTTGAATTTCTACTATTTCCACACAAAAATTTAGGCTGGAACAGTATGAGTTCAATACATTTGATTAAAAAACTCATTTTCTCGAAACTGTGACATGCTCATGCCTATTCAGCCAGCAGGAAAAAAAAGGGATCAAAATCCATCAGATAAAAAATTTAATGCATATCTCAAACCTAGAAGTTTAAGAGGTTTTTTTTTTAGAATTCCCATGAATAGAAGCTGCTAAATGCAAACAACTTCCCATGGAGTTCCCAGACAGATTCATCACTTAAACATACAGTTTCTTTCCTAAATTTTCTTTTTGCTAGCAAAATATGCTCAAGCCTTACAAAACCCACATGGAGAAGTGATGTGCATTTGTATGTCTTTGAACCTTTTACACTTTCCAAATGAGAAGATGTGTATTTAATTTATGTTCTTGATTTCAAGTGATAATTTTCAAAGGGCCTAAAATAGCAATGGCCCTGATTGACTCCTGCCTGCCAAATCTGTGAATCACTCTCATTTCCAGTGATAAAAATAGAAAAAACAAGAGATTAAAAAGCTTATCAGGAAATTCCAAGTAGTCTCCAACATGCTAACACAAGTAAAGGTGTAGGAAAAGAGTCCTTTTCAGAGGTAGCAGCTTAGCATACTACTAATGCATTACATTCACTGTGACAATCAGTTCCTTTGCTCTAAAACCTGCTCCACAGCTCAAAAAATTACCATCGCCTCCCACCCCCCATACCATACCAGTGAATACACCATAATCAGCCCTAGCCCTAAACCCAGTTTTCACATAGATGCTACCCATTGATTTTGGCATCTCAAGGGTATTACTGCTGTGATCTCTGTCTCCTGCTACAACTTGCTGCTCCTGGAAAAAGAGCCAGATGCATCCCATGGGTCCATACTGCTGGCTGTGGGGCATTTGTAGCCGCTGTCCCACAGCCGCTGTTCACACTGGGACATGGGGTTCACCACATGCCACCGTGCAATGTCAACATCCTGCCTAGTTTTTGCAGTCACTGTGCTTCTGGTGAATAATTCTATATCCACTTTAGGTAGGTACTTTAGATGAGATACATGATTGTGTAAGAAGAAGAACAAATTTCTTTCTGTCTGTCAACTGGAAAATTTGTTGTTCCTAAACTGATTGTATCTTGTGGTGACGTTACCCACCCACCATAGGACAGCTGCAAGGACGAGTGGCATCTATGTGCCCATTCGCACATAGTGCCCAGTGTAAGGCTGGTGTTTCCATCAACCAGACACACCTTTCTGAACACTGGTACTGTTTTGCAGGGAGTTTACTGCCTTTCTATTCCCTCATGCTCTTCCAACAGGTACAAACAGTTTGAAGGGGCGTAGTTGGTTTTTCCAGTGTCTCTTTTTTGAAATCTCTTTTACCTTTAGACTGCTTAAAGCAAATAGCAGCATGGAAATAATATTTTTCTTTGGAGGACTTTTTCTGCATTTGTAACTTGTGGGCAACAGATAGTTTATACAACACCTTTTTAGATTTCCTCCCTCAGACACTTCAGGCATATAAAATCAGGAGCCCAGAGCTCTGGTTGCAGTGGAGACTGACAGCAGAACCCACCTGGAACTCTCAAACATTTTAAAAACATCTCTCTGTATCTCTTCTCTCTTCACCAGATATTAGGTCCAGATTCAAAAACAGTGCCTCTTCTCTTAAAAGTTTATACATCATCCAAGAAAGGTATTTGGCATCTGGCCAGAAAAGCAGATATTTCTATTTCCCTTATGAACTTGCAGCTGTCATTTCTGACCACTCATCTCCTAATGCATGCAACGAACAATTTGCAATTTCTGCTGGGCATTATACTGGTAAAATCTGCTTGTCCACATCAAGATGTTCCAATCAGTTACTGTCTACTTATTTTTTTAATGAAAATCCAAATGTGCAGAGGAGAGATCTGAATTATAGCCTTAGCCTCAGATGCCGTCAGCAGCCGCGCACAGAGCCCCAGTGAGCCCCAGGGCTGAATTCCCAACGGGTCAAACTCAGGGCTTCAGCCTGAATCATGGCCCTTGGGGAGCCCCTGGGGTTACAGTTGTAGTTCAAATTTAGAGGCTGAAAGAAGCTCAAGTCCAGGGAATATTTGCTAATCAAAGCCAGAATCCTGATCATCTAACTACTCTTAAGTCTTTAAATAATAATATTCTTAAATTAATTTTGCCCTGAATCCAAGTGACAAAGAGATTATTTTCCTTTCTAGTGACTCTGGCAGATTCACATCTCACTGCCTAAACTTGTCCAGGGTAAATGATGTTTTACAGACCAGTCAAAACCAGAAATTGTTCAAAGTATCAGCCAACAGGGTTTAGTTTTGAATCTTCCAGCACAGGTAGACAGCTGCTGCTTCAGGAATATAGGTGAGCTGCTGCAATAACGCACCTCACCCGGTGGATTCCTAACACCTATAAACCTTGCAGCAATAATACTCAAAGAAAAAAATAAAATAATGAACTATTAAGCTAGAAATTCTTTCAGTATTGTGGAAGATGTTGTTTCTGCTACTTATAATGGCTGAAATTACTTCTGGTAACAACCCCAGTTCCCTTATTACTATTTTATTTTTGCATCTGTAATAAGTTCCTTCCTCAGTCCTTTCCTTAGCTTTCTCTTTCAGAGATTCTTGACAACAAAACCTCATTGGGGAACAACAGTAGTTTTTATTCATGGCAGCGCTATGCTTTTGCCTGCCATAGTTCCACTATCTTGAAAGAAATGTCAGGCTATGAAGTTCACCAGACCATGAAAGAGAAGATAAGCAAGTTCCATTTAAATTTATACAGCCCTAATTTAGAGGTTTTATTGAAATATTTAACTATATTTAAAAGTCTACCTTTTTGTCAACCATAACTTCACTCTCATGTGGCAATATTCATTGTAAACTATAAACTCCAAATAGAACAATATATTTTGCCTACTTAATTTCTGAGAAATAGAAATGTTTACTTCGGTATTTATTTCCCAGTTTAATGACTGCTGTAGCTTTACTGACTTGCATTTCAGTTTGTAAGCAAGTGTAGGGTAGAGCATTATTCTTAGTGTACTGTTTCAGTGCAAAATTCAAATGCAGATTACACAGGGTCTACATTATAGAAGCACACACAGTCCTCACTCCCCGGATCCTGCCCCTTTAAAAAGCCAGCCAACTATCAGGAGGGAATACTGAGCACAGAGAGAAAATCTCATTTACCTAGGGCTGCGTGGCAAGCCAGTAGCAGAGATAGAAACAGGACCACCTTTTCTGCTACTTTATTCCTTATGCTAGACAGCGTTCCTGGATTTTTCTTTTCTTTTTTTTTTTTAATTCTGCCATATAAAGAAAAAAAAAAGGTCAGTAGGCAGGGACCGTAGTTGGTGCATGATGTGTGAAAACAGACAGATTAAACTTTACAATCCATAATCATCCTACCATGGCCTCAAGCAGGGTCCTCAGCTACGTCCTGCAAAGAGCTACTCTTCTGCAAATATCGGAGGAGCCCCGTGATGCCTTTGCACTTAAACTACTTTGTTGCTTTCCAAAATTGTCAATGGCAGGAAAGAAGTATCACACAGAGCGTGAATAAAATCACAGTGTTAAATTAGATCCAAGTCCTATGCTTACAGAAGTTCCTTGGAAAGGTCATTTTGTCCTTATCTATATAAAGCTAAGAATGAGAAATGACAGTAATTAGCGTTACTATCACTAACCCATTTGTGGTTCTAACCCCAAAAAAGCCCAATCCAAATCCGACTACAGATAATACAAATAAATACATACTTGGCAAATGCTACAACCGTTGCGGTTAAGCACTGGCCACAACTTCTCCAGCTGCCCTCAGCCATTGTACCCCCAGGGGACTATCACTGTTAGAGCCTGTTGGAGCACATCATCTTTTATGGTCATGTTCCTAATACCTAATGTTTAACTGACTGTTTAACTCTACCTGGTAACTTTCAGAAATAAGTATTATTCAGCATGAACAGGGATTGCAAAGGAGGCTGTGCTTTTGAGATGCAGGTCACAGGTCCGTAACTAAAATCACAATGAGCTTAATTATATTTAAAACAGATAATTTGTTAAACAACAGCTGACCCTCTAAAAGCTGCTGGATTCAAATCCATGCAGTTGCTGCAGGTGCTTCTCTGTGAGACAGACCACACAGCCAAGCAAGGGATGCAGGGAGCAAGCATGAGATTTGTGGCACAGAGAAGGAAAAAAACCCCTGCAAGTCTACTGTGACCAGGGGAATAACTCTCTTCTGATGTTTCCTTTGAGAAACACAGTTGTGCCCACTCTTTGGTGGAACATGGCAAGGACTTTGGTACATTTGAAAACAACCGTATGGCTTGAGCATACTTCAGACTCCCTCATCAACAATGAGTCTAAAAAGCTTGTCTTGGAAAAAAAGCTAGTTCTGAGCAAGAAAATCTGTTAAAATATTGATTTAAACCCTAGGTAAAGACTCTTATGATTCATAGTACAAATAAACTGAACAATAAAATCCACAGCTCAAGGAAAAAAATCAGTGATAAGAAGTAATAAAGTGAAAATAATGACCAGCTCATCAGCTTAAAACAAGCAAGGCTGAAAAGTTAAAATGGCGACTGTAAGGTAAAGAGCAGAGCTGATTTTCAGCTACATGTGGCTACATCGGGCAAGGGCAATGTTTAACATTTAATGTTTGTCCTGGAGAGACAACACAGAGATCTTAAGTCTTTTTGTTTAGAAAATTTAGTCATACTGAGATGTGAGACTCCTTATATCTTTGTGAAACCTTTCCCTCGGCTTTATTATCTTACGTACTTGATGCAACTTGGCTTAAAACTCTTAGCTTCTCTTTCTTGGAAGGTTAGGCCTTAGCAAAAATATTTCACAAAACAGCTGACAAATAGGAATTAAGGCAGTATTTGCTACAGATCTGGACACGCACGTACTATCCCTTTAACCAATGACCTTTCATCATGTCTGAGGTGGTGTACTGGCATCAGAAGACCTTACTACTGTCTGGGCAAGGAAGGGTGATTTCATATATGTATTTCCTATTTGAAATGCCCAATATGAGCTTTACTAGTAAGACTCCAGTGGCCCCCTCCCAACTGTAATTCACTCAGTGACCTTCACATCCCCTTCCCAAGAGCACCAGCCTAACCTGCTCTTCCCCAACCTGTTGCACAGGTAATCATTCGTACCCAAGCCTAGCTCTTTTTATTTGTCCTTACAGAATTGCAAACTAGTTCTCCCACTCATCAAGCTTTTTCCAAATGTTAAACCTTCTTCGTACAACCCCTCATACTAATACCACCTGCAGATTTAACAAATAGACTCTCTTTTTTTTTTGCTCCAGGCTGCTAATGAGAACATGGAGTAGTACCTGAGTAACCTACTGGAGAACCTGCACGTTACAGCCTTTCCATTCTGACAGTCAATCACTTATAATTGTTCTCTGAGACTCATTTCACAATAAGCTTTGATCCCATCTAACTTTATTGTTATCAAGCTGTATTTCTATGTCTTGCTTACAAGAAGGCACAGGAGTCAGTATCAAAAAACTTAAATCAAGATACGTGACATCTCCTGTTTTCTTGTTATAGTAGGAAGTTAAAGAGGTTTGAAGGCCCATTGTTCTGGGAATATCTATGTTGACTTTTACTCAAGTTCTTATGGACTTTCATGTGCTTTGCAAATAGTTCATCTGTTTCCCTGTTCAAATAAAATATTTTGTAAGCTTCTGGGAACACTACAGAGCTATGTACTGAATCACCCCCATTTTTATCCTGTGCATTCAAAAACACAACTGACATGTGCTCCAAAGTCATGAAATACCAGACCTCAAAAAGACCTTTCCAGGTGCAGTCTAACAGCCAGCTCCTCCAGTCAGAGATAACTTAAAATCTTTGAACTTCCAATACGACGTTGTCAATGATGAATCATCTTGCATTGCTGTTTATTCTCTTACCTCTCATATTTTCACACAGTAATCCTCTAAGCCTCCCTTAGAATATTAACAATTTTCTTAGCAATGAAGAACCATAAAACCACAAAAGACTTTGTTTCATTATAATCAAATAAATGTCAGCTTCTAAAAACAGGTTGTTTCTAGCTCTGTTAATATAATTCTTACCATAATAAAACACTATGAGTTTGCTACCCAAAAAAAAACGTTTTATGATTGCCTGTGCTGATGTGTATTTCACTGGGCAGGATTATATCATTCACAGGTGTGCCTAGAGTACTAACAAACTCCATCATTCAGAGAGCCATGAGGTAGTATAACAAATCACAATATTCAGGCCAAGTAGATAATACAGCTTCATACCAATATTGATGTTTTTGACATCAAGAAAGATTACATCCAATTGTTACAGTTACAGAGAGAAAGGAGAACCTAACTTAGATGAACAGCAAAGCTGGCTAAGTGAAGGCTAAGAAGGTGGTAGCAGCCAGAGGAAAATAGTGGTGTAGGAACAAAGGACTGTCACTTAGACTGGACACCTGAACTAGCTTTTGGGCCAGCAGGATGGTATGGCTTTAGAAATAGTGACATCGAGAAGAAGAAACAGCTTAGGACAGAGCTTGAGAAATTTATTAACACGGATGTGTCAAGCACGCCTGTAAAAGCAGGGGGCTAAAGCTGATAACAGAAACACCCTGTGTCCACGTTCCTCACATCCACCTCTCTTTCCTTAGGATATATACTTGGCCTCCATGGATTTCATGACTTTACACAAGCTTAAGATCCAGAACAAAAAGATTTGTTATGAAGGACAGGTGGTATTTTTTATTTATGCTGACAACTTAGACCAAAGTCCCATGAACAGAATTACAGTTCTGTTAACCCCACTGAGCTTACAACAAATGCAAATTATGATTTTTATGCTGAAATAGTTACTTGACATTGGATGGATATACCAGCTGGATAAACCAACCACCTAAATGCCTGAGCTCCTATTTTGCACAAAACTATGCCTTAATTTATATCATACTTAATTAATTTGACAGTTATATCATTTGCTAATATTTTTACACTACAGTTACCACTGTACCCTGCCTTTGCTCATTACACTTAACATGCTTTATAAAACATTCACTACACAAACAGCAAGTTCACCTCTTCATTACTCAGCACACACAGGATCTTACCTTATAGCAGAAATACAAAAAATTGCTTCAGAAAAGATTAAGTGATGAAGAGGAAGCCTGCAGTAATACAAACTTCAAGAACAAGCTCATTCTTCGTGTTAACTGTTTCAGGGGCATTTTTTTTCTAAATATATAAAAAAACCCTAATGGAGATCAGATAAATTGGTTGCAGGTTTGCATACAAAATTATGTGACAAAGTTCTTGTCTTTAAATGCACATGTGAACACATGCATTGTACATTGCAAATCATACATCACAGACATACTCTGCTCCTCCACTTACTCATTGCAACACCAGTATTAGGAACATTAATCCTACCATACTTACAAATAACGCTTTCAACTCCAGCAAAACATAACTTATCACTGTGTGAATGGGAGGCAGAATACGTAACATTCTTGAATATATTTTTCTTTGCAGTACAAATCAGAACTGTGGAATAAAGGTCCAGCCCTCACATGCTATAGGGAGGAGATGAACTAAGAACCTGCAAAACCAGAGTTTCTTCATGAAATCACTAAACAAAGTGCATAAAATGTTTCTTTTGGACACATCCAAGCATCTGATTTGGTAATCGACAGGAACTCGAGTCAAGCATACCTCTCAGAGACATACAATCAACCTCAGCGGGTGTATTTCACTAAAATCAGAATTCTAGCTTCTTTTCCTGAGAAATAAGACAATTTTTAAGAGAAGAATAAAAATACAGAAAACAACATTTCTTTCAGCAGTATCCTCCATGTAAAAAGTCAGTTTATCAGACTGATGCTTAAAATTAATTGCAATGCAAGCTTAAAACTATTTTCTCACCATTTGCAATTGTTATTTCTCAGCATTAATTAATGAAGTGTAATTAAAGGCTACCAAACATTGCTTGAGATTTTGGGATGGTTTAAATAAAATTAAAGTGCTGATCCATTTTCGTTTTCCGGCAACTTAAAGGCTTGAAGGATTTGAACTAAGCTGTATTGCTAATTAGTATATTGAGATGCACCTACAAAGTATAGCAGCCCATTTCTGAAATACCCAGGTACCTGGGAGGTGGAAGAAATACCACTATTTAATAGGTGAATCAAAGCAAGCAGATTATTCCTGCGCGTCCCTGCTTTCCCAAGCATCATGTAGCTGTGAATGCAATGAAACATGGGAGATGCAGACAGAGGTGGGAACCTTGACTAAAAGAAGAACTGGAGTTGGAAACACTTGAGCCACAACACCCTGTGGTAAAACACAAAATCGAAGTATCATCGTCATTTTATGACTCATTTCAGGAGGAAAAAAAAAAGTTGTTTTAATATATATATACACACACATATGTATATAAATATTTTTGTATATACAAATATAGATTTTTGAGGAAGAGAGGATTCTGGAGTTTTGCTCAGATCACATTTTAAATACTAGAGAAGGGAAGACAGGTGGTATCCCAGCTAAGAAGTTTCCCCCCCATAAAATACTTAAAGACAGACTGTGTAAACACATGTCCTCTTTATACTTAACTCCTTTGAAGAAACATGAGTGAGCATCAGCTGAAGGATGAAAGCTGTTCTTTTTAGTGAAATATTTTCATATTTAACCCGCCTATTTGCCCAGGATGCTTTAAAGGGGTAAATTACATCTTTCTCACTACACACACTTCTACCTGCCTGCCTGAAGGGTAGTCTGTGGCTGCAGCTACACCCAGATTTACAGGGAGTGGCAATATCCCCGTATACATCCAGCACTATCCAGAAGGGCACATAAAAAATGTCCGGTCACTTTGGAGAGGTGCAAGTTCCCCTCCTTGGAACCATATGCAGAGGCTGACCTCAGTTCAAAGGCTTCTCTCCGAGGGATATTCCACATTGCAAGGGCAGCTGTTTTTACAGAGCTTCTGTTTCTGTAATATGTCCAGAGTATATGGGTTTTCAATGGGATTTGAGCTGCTAAGGCTCTTAGACTCTCTGGAAAATTCCTGTCCAATGTCTTGACATTTACAAAATTGATTTCATGCCATGACTGTTTTAGAGCCCAGGGTGTTGGGGTTTTTTTCCTTTTTTATTTTTTTTTTCCCTGGAAAAACATGATATATGCTAAACTAGCAAAATCATCTTCGTGCAGTTTGCCTGATTACAGTTTGCAGGAGTGGTTGGAGCAGACCCTGTACCCTGTGATGCTGTATCCAAGAGTAACAGAGCCAGGAGCTAAGGGGAATTTTACAGTCTACAATTAAAACTTCCCAAATGCTATCAATTCAGTAGGTGAAATTAGTGCTACTAAGCTCATCTCGTTCTACAAAAATGAAATCTATGTTAAGTGAGTATAGCACCTTTGTTTGGAAAAAAAACACATTTACTCTCCTGATTGTTTGTTGAGACTCGTGGACTGTAAAGATAGACAGTACTTTGAAGCATTTTATTGAAATAGTCTTTTAGAACATTTAATACAAATGCACACAGATGTACCCAGCTCAGACTGCACTCCACTAATTATCAGCTTTTTTCCACAAATTTACAGATGGTGGAAACTATCCTTCTATTTTTTACATCTTGCCTATTTGCCCAGGATGCTGATATAAAGTAAATAACATCTTTTCTCTTATGACATTATCACTATCCTTGCAGCACCAGCTTTAATCAGCTTTTATTAATTAAGCAAGGGACCAAATTTTCTGCCTAGTAACATTGCTTCTAAGTCTGTGATCAAAAAACCATGATGACTTAAAAGATCAGAGAAAAAGCTAATAACTAACACTTGTGCATACAAATACAATTTAAAATTTACATAGGAAGCCTCTTATGGTAGGAACCACAAGACTCAGTTTGCTGTTGCTGGGGTTTCTGCATTTGTTTTATTTTTGTTCAAGGCTGATTTTTAAATCTTAGCATGTCTGGTCATCAGGGACATATCTTAGTGGAGACAAACTAGAAAGGTTTTGGAATTGAATGCCACACGTTGGAGGCATGCTGAGGATGGTAGCCAGTGCCCGGATGAATTTCAATAAACCTTCCTACGAGACAAGCCTTCCTAGATACTAAGAGCACTCACAGCTCGGGTTTTTCCTTACCGATATTTAATTGATCAAGCTTGCATAGGATGACACCCTTGATGCTGATCCTTGAACTTGCTATTGCAAATAGGTTTAAAAGTGAGCTACATTCACTGACACGTTTAAGTAAATTCAAATAGTTTTTAAAAATTGGTCTCTAAATAAAAATTATTTTTCAATCACTTCTTTCACATATCATAAATAAATATCCTGATTACCAAAATGTCTGATCAGGGTATTTGCTGTACATTTACAAAAGTCTTAACTGACACAATGAGACAACTGACACAGCTAACCAAATTTTGAGTTTGCATGCATTGGTCACCATTCTCTATTCAAAATGTAATGCTTAAAGCTGTTAAGTTTCTTGTTTGGTTATTTAAAGACTAGATGCTTCATACCAAAGGTTATTGCTATATATGTAGTACAAAATATCTCTACCCTTAGCTAACTCTATTATAACAATAAATAAATAAATAAGTATGCCAATCCTCTCATTATTTGTTACTCATCTTATGCCAGCTATGTGTTTATATGATAATACTCAATTTTTAATGGCTCTCCAGCATTTAGTCACATAGGATTTAGCCTCACACTTTATTCATGCCATAGGCAATGCAAAATATGTCCTTTCCCCCAGTCAGTCTAGCCAGAAGTGGTTCTATAGCTTTGTATCCCCTCTTTAAATTCACTCTCCCTGACATTTCAGTGTCCTTTACTATAGTTGTCTCAGGAAAATATCCTCCCTGGAACATGGTCTAAAATTTATGTTATTTTACACCTTTTCATTAAAAACTGATGGTAGATATAGTGTAATGTGGTATCCAACCATGACATATGCATCATAGTAGTAATTTGTATTCAAAAAATATCCAGCATTATTACAATTTTCAGTAGAAAAATTCCAAGGCTAGATGACATACTCTGTTAAACTACCTGATCAGCTCTTTCTCTTCCTAGATAAAAAGCAATGTTCCCTTAGTCTGCAGAGTCTCCTTGTGAATGAAATTCAAAGCTAACTGATCATTTTCTGATTCAGAACACAGGAGGGAAAAGGAAATCTTCACAGTTCTCTAGTCCGCTCTGTCCCCATCCTGAGCCCATCTTACAGACACAGGGACACACACAGGTGGAGATGACAAATCCTGATTCACTGACACTAATGTTAAAATTCACTTTTTCCCAGGATCACAATCTGTAATGTGGAGGTTCTGCGGGACAGAAAGTAATTTTGCTAGGCCGCTGTTCCTTCAGAGTACTTCTGCATCTTTCTCACTTGCCATCTCACTATCAGGAGGGCATCCCACCACCTCAACTTGACTACATGCCTCTTCTATTTTAACCTCCCTTCTTTAGGCTACTCTATATCTCACTAAGTTACCCTCATCTGAAAAGGGATTTTTATGAGGAAAGGCTTACAACAGACAAAAAGAACCCATACTGCACAGAGCTACCTAATCCTACCTCTTCTCACACAACGAAACCCCACCTTTGCCACAAACAGTCAGGCCCCTCCTTTCAGATCTTCTGTATCTCACCACCGCGTGCTTTGTGATTAGCTCTGAATTCAGCTGTCTGAAACTACCAGGTTTGAAAAATTTCATTTAGAGACAAAAAAAACATTTCCGTTCAAGGTAATGTTTTTCATTTCCTTTTGGTGCAGGGAAATGATTAGAAAAGGGACATTTAAAATATCACTAATGAAATCACAGAGATATCGTACTAAAAGTAAAGTTCCTTAATTAGATATCAGAATAACAACTTTTAATAAACTTACATACAGTTAGTCAATCAATGCTATTCTCTCTTAGTGTCCCCAGAGCAATTAAAATTCAGTGCTCTGCAAGATCCATTTAATGATTTGGCAAGGTTTCTTTTGGAACCATGTGCGCGATATTAGTATCAGAACATTGTACAGGAGCCTATATATGTTATACAAGATTCCTACTGCAGCAGGTTTGTGGGTCCTTCAAACAAAATGACTCATCAAGAGACCCATCTATCAGATCTCAGATGTTAACAGGAGGTACGTGCAGCGGCTTTGAGGTCACTCCATATAAATGGCATAATGTGAACGAGATCACTAGCATATTCATCAACTGGATGATCAGTCTGACAGAGTGGATGTTGCGAGAAGTGTGGTTGTGAAACACAAAATAAGCATGGGTTTTTTTGCATGCCCATAGCTTCTCGGAGGTCACAGAACCGCAGCATGTCATTTTTCAATTCTTTATTAAAAGAGGATAAAATAATTCACAAAAATGCTTATTTTATCTGTCCCTCCAGCAGCTGCTGTATGTGTACAGCAATTACTTTTCAATATTAAAGTGCTTACAGCAGAATTCATCAGTACACATTGGTCTTTTTAAAAGCAGGTTTGAAGATAAAAAGTTCTTGAAATTGATGCGAAGCCATAATTAAAAACAAACTTAAAGACTGAAGCAGTTTTAGAAAACTAATTTTTAACAACCTTATTCTTGCCAGGATGTGTACTTGCATATAGTCATGTTTCTGTGACTGGATAACAGTGATTATATTTTGTAATTTTGTTCACATTCATTTACTGCCTATTACAAGAAGTACTCAGCACTTATTAAAAAAAAAAAAAGTAGGCTTTATGTGAAGAACATCTTATCTGTCAGTTCAGCTCACAGGATGCCTGTGAAATTCTAAGGTGGTCTGTGATGAAGGACCATTTTTCTAGGAGCCCAAATTCAAAAGATGTTATGGCAAAGGAAGCCTGAAACTACCTTCTAAAATTTGTTCCTCACTCTCGGGAGGCCAGAACTACCAAGAAATTTTCTCCGTAACAAAATAATTCGAAAAACAGTGAAGGACCTGAAAAGCAAACTCATCCATTAATCTGCCAGTGAGAAAGATGGTGGATGCATAATTAAGTATTGCCCATACCCCAGTGCCACTGCAGCTCCTTCATTTCTGGTGCAGGGAAGAAAGAGCGTCATGGCTGTGGAGAACATTTATTTACCTCTGAGAACAATGACTCTGAACTGAAAAATCAAGGTATGAATTTAGAGATAGTTCGACTTCCTCCATAGTAATATACAGGGTTGTTTGGTTTTAGGGTTGTTATTAGTTTTTGTTTTTTCTTTAAACAGAATAGCTGATGGTATCTGAAGGCTTTCTACAGCTCTGAAGGTCTGCCTTATTAAAGACTGAGGTCTGTGGAGAACGCATTGCATCCCAGAATCTAATGGCTTCTAGATGCAAGGGAAGGAGGATTCATTGGCTATTTCCTAGCAATAAATCATAGTAAAATATTTCAGCATTTAGTCTAACCTCAAGAGATAAGCACAAATGCTGATTTATTGATGCCTCACCCAAGACACAAGCCACAGAATGTATTTCAGAACTTTTGGTTCTGCAAAATAAGCTGCTAAAATAATCTGGAGAATCACAGGCAATGATTTTGTGCTTCGTCAGGCTCATTTGAGTAGTATTTTCATAAAGGCGATGTTTTCCAAAGGGGCTGTTGTCCTAGTTATAGAATTAACTGAAAAATTACCTCTTTTTGTCTAATGCTTGTAGCCTAATTTAAATAGGAATGCACTATTGGTATGCAGGCCTACCAATTGAAAACAGAGAACGTAAGTAGATGTAACATTATTAGACAGCAAGTCTATGGCAAAATAGAAATTGATTCATAGTTTTGAAACCACAGGAAAACTGTCCCTCTTGTAAACAGATATGCCATCCGAATGGTCACTGTTTGTCGGACTCTTGGAGCTTTGTCTCTTTAGCTGATTCAGACGCAAAGACACATGGGTCCAGCTTCTTTTGTTTCATCTATACCATATCCACATAATTCCTTGAGCACTCAGCCCACACTCTCTGTGTGACCCAGTAAGAGCACTGTGATTTTGTAAGCTTTAAAGCTATGTGTTTTTCAGTAATACATAGTCTCTCTCCATGAAGTAAGAGCACAGGCAGACTTTTGTTAGGATTCAATACATCAAAGCAAAGAAGATATTTTAAATAACAAAGATCTAAGATTGCTGTGCACACAGCTAGAACTCCTTCATAAATGCAGCAGTATATTGTAGTTTGATATGTGCACAGTCACAAAAAATAAACCACAGCCCAGACACTATTTTCCATTACATTCAAATCACTCAGAGATACAAACTAAAACACATTTTGGAAGATCCCTAAAGTCAATCAATCTCTGCTATGAATCTTTACATTTTCCCTAGCTTTATTCAACTTAAAAAAAGATGACCATTTGATTTCAGAGAAGATCCCACCATTTTCCCCTCTATTTAAAACAAATTCTTTAGGACAAAGATGTTTTCCTCTCATCCGTGTTCAATGTCTATTATAACAGACCCAAGATCTCTACTGAGATCATAAAAGTATTAGGTAAGAATACTAACACCACATGAGTGGGTTAGATTACAAGCCATACAAGCAGTAATAATTTATATGACCTTCTCTTCTGCTGATACTGTTAGCTCAGTTCTTGCTCTTCTCTCTCTTTTCTCTGCAGGGAATTTCAGAAGTTATTCATCTCCTACAAGTTAAAAAACCTTGAGCTCCACTCAAATGCATCAGGGGACCAGTGAAAGTTTGTCACAGATTATGTGTTGATGTAGGCGCTGTTACTTAGAGGGTACATTATTGATAAAAGCTAAATATTTCATCTTTCTTCACTGTCTCTAAACAAAACTGGCATTTACTTACCAGGAAGCTGAAAGTTCAGCCTTTTCAATATTATAACACGGAAATGTGTTAGTAATTTCTCTCTGAAGAAAACAGATACTATGGCCTCTCTGTGGCTGTAGCAGAGGAAAGTCACAGCACTCACCCCCTTCCCAAGCAGGGGTCTGGAAATCCTGAGGGGTGCGCCAGCGGCTGTGCCATGCGGCGTGCTCAGCACTCCGAGCGGGGTACACCCAGTGGGAGGAGGGACACTTTCAATTCTACTTTTCTATCACTCTTATAGGCCACGTCCAACCCATCCTATTAGCTGCATGCAGGTGTTTCTGAGTGTGTTTGTGCTTTAATTATTCATAACATCAGCTTCATATTTTATGGATTATTCTGCATCAGTTCTGGTACTTGCCTCATGCATTATGCATGCACCTGAATCTGTTCTGATGGTAGGCATAAAAGACACAAAGCATGTCTCTCACCTGTATGCTTCTGATTAGAAAAGAGCGTTTCCAACCCTGAGCCTGAACTGAATCCTAAACGTGCCCTCCCTTGTCCCATAACTGCACATCCTTCAGTGAACAAAAGGTAGAATTTTTTTCTCTTCTTCCTCACCCAAACTCTCCTAATTTTACTTCTTGGCCAATGTCAGCTTACAACAAAACAATTTCCCTTATAAAATGCACTTTTACCTCAGTGCTGGTTCAGAAGTACAGTCTACTAAGAATCATAGCAAAGAACTTTTCTAAAATAATATCTCTGAGTGAAACAAAGTCATTAAGTCTAAAGTCTCAAATCACAGGCATTACATAGTACATCGCTGTTTTACAGCATCATGTTTTACAGGCATCAGAGAAGACAAGGGGATACACTGTTTTCATCACGCTAATGCAGTTTACGGTTTGAAAGATGTAACAAATTATCCATAAGTTTGAGTAGAAATCCAAGTGAAAGTCACTGGGGTTTTTTAATTGCTAATTGGTTCGTTGTGCCACACACCTCATTAGCAATGCTGCATTCCTTTCTTCTCTTTTTCAGTGTAACTAAATGACGGACCTTCTTTCCCACAGGGTCCCAACTTTTCAACAAAGACATTTATCAAAGTTGTCCTCATCAAGGGGCAAACAGCACAGGGAACAGAATATCCAGGTTGGATGCGGAAGACACTGGTGCAGAGGGACACGGACTAGCATTGCTCCCGCTCAGGCTGGCACCCAGGGAAGGGACATGCCACCCCACTCACTTGCCTCCAGGGAATGTCTCCACCAGCCCCGTGCCACACAGGAGGTCCTTTTCTTTTTCCTTGAAAGCTAACTATTGCCAAGATAGCTCTAGCAAAGCACAATCCAGGAAAGAGTTCTTCAATCACAGAGAAATATTTTAAGAAAAACATAGCAAAATTATGTAAATAGATTTAAATAGCAGCCTCCTGCATTCTTGGTAATTGTTTTGCCACCTACACCCAGAGCACTGAGTTCCGAGCATGGAGAAGAGCCTGAAGCTAATTATAACAAATCAACATCAGCTCTTGGTCCAAGCAGATGCTAATCAGCATCCTGCATTCAAAATACTATGGGTATTCAACACGGAGAGAGCACTGTTTGACTTGGGGTGCTATTCTTCCCCATTGCCTTCAGCAGAACCGCCTGCATTGAGGTGCCGGACAGGTTTTCTCCACTATCCTAGCTGGTCTCCAGACAAAGGCCTTAGAGAGCATGTAGCTGTTATGTGTGTCTGTAAACTGTAAGGAAATTATGTCACCCAGCAAATTTCAAACCCTATTCTTAATCCAATTTAAATAAACTAAAAATAACTTACCTGCCTTCTCCACTCATGCTCCCCTATTTGTCAGGTTGAAATGAACCTCAACATGGTTTCATCAAATGATATTTTTTTCCAATTACACATAGGAGACAAAAAAAAAAAAAAATCTGTTCTTTTATTCATGGCAGACTTGACTGAATACCCTCCTTTACCCCCTTGCCAGAGCACAGTTGTGTGCTGTCACACTTCTGGTAGCTAATGTGCAGTCTTGCTCTAAAGGTGGCAGTGGTTTACACCAGTCTCTACTGAAGACAGCAGCTTTCTTCTCTGTGTAGCAACAGTTTGAGCTCACTATCAGCAACACCAAGAGTTGCAACCTGCCCTCCAGCCTTCCAAGGCAACCCTGGTTTTCCCTTACTGAACTACACTATAATTTTTTTTCCATTCCTGTATTCTGCAGTGTTCAGATATTCCCACCCTACCAGTTTTGACTTTGGGCTGCCAGCTCCTATTTTGAGTTGTAATCATCCCTCCTATCACTTTGGACTGTGCAAAGTCCAGACAACTGTGGAAGTCCAGACAACTTCGGGTCTGAAAACCCTACACAAAAAGCCACTGTACTCTCAATTAAGCAATCTTGCCACATACGTACAATTTGCTACAGACTTCATCACTTTGACAGGACTGTTTTAAAACGCATCCATCCAGTTTCAGAAGAATTGGGGACATTTATGCGTAAATTCCAAGGTAAACATATGTTTAGGTATTTTGCATAGTAGGTTTTGATACTTGATGCAAGTAGGAAAAGGGTTTCAAGCAGAGAGTTTTAGGGAGAACATGACCTCTTCTACATAGCAAAATCTAGGATCGTACCAAATAAACCTTCTCCCAAAATATATGTATCGGGTATTTTCTCCCCAAATTTTCTAATGGCTGAGAAAAGTGCTGTGTGCCAGCAGACAATTGAGAATTACGTTGACAAAAATAACACCTAAGGGAAGAACTTTTGCGATGTTTCATCTCTTAGTTAAAGCTGAACAGTTCCTATAACACACAGATACAGAAAGTAAAAGGAGCAAGCGAGACTCAAACATTTTCCGTTTGAGGAGTTCATCTCACCCAGTGATTGCTTATGGCCAGAGCCAGCAGAGTACTCATGTGCACAACCCTCTTACTCATTCAGCAACGGTTTCATAAATTGCCATGTAACTCTTGATGACCTGCCCAAAAGAAACTCTTCAATAAAAAGGAGGTAGTTAAGGAAAGGTGACTGTGACTCACCCCTCACTTAAACAGGGCCATAGTGATTCCTTTTAGCAATGCTAACATGCAAGGAAAAACTTGTGCTTGACTGACTTCTTTTCTACAACCATCCTCTTTCCTCAGTCCCTCATTAGACAGTAAATCTTCATTTATATAATTGCATGAGGTAACAATGGTATATGCAGCACCAATCATCACATTTTAATTAGCTGGCCAAATGTTCCCAATCCTGGTTTTAACCTAGTTAGTACATTTTGAGGTTTGAGATATATACTCATTACCACACAAATGTTTCTACAGTGCAATTGTCAAAACGAGGTTGACGTGAATGAAAAACTGTCATAGACCTCAGTGAGTTTGGAGTGGATATTTTACACTTCGTATCGAAAGTATCAGGTACCTGCCTTTCCAGATAACATGAACTGGTTCTCAACCCTTCTGTATCCAACTAAGATAAGGCAACGAGTAAACATCCTACATTTAGATTTATAGAGCACTTTTTATCTCTAAAGCGCTTTGCAGGTATTAACCACATAATCATTAAATATTGATACTTGCATGATTAATGCTTTGTTGTTACATTATATGAGAAGAAAGATACAAATGTTGGGAGAAGTAATCTGCCTTGGAAGCAAGCCATGAATTTGTACATAGTAACTCTGTAACTTGTGTTTCAGATATACTATTAAAAATCTGGCAGCTTTAGAAATAGTGGAGGTGCAATACCCTCAACTTCACTTCATCCAGTATCAATAATTTGACTGAAATTAAAACATTATGCCTGGAAGCGCCATTTCCCAATCTGACGGATCTCAGGTCAGCATCCTGGTTTGGGGATCTTATGGTCCCCGTTTGCATCATATCTGTAACGTTTCCTTTAGTACAGTAATTGGAAAGGACAACAACTGCTAACAAGACATTTTTCTTCTCTCTGAGTTTACTGATTTCTTGCATGTTCTATTTTGTGACTTCGGACATAATTTTTTTTTTAGTCCAATGATTACAGAGGGGAAAAAAACATACATATCAATAATATTCTTCATTTGACTATAAATTGCTTCCTTGATGCTTAAAAAAGACAAAGCTTAGCTGCACCAAGTAGGCAAAGTATAAAGAGCAAATCCTCAGGTGTTGTAGCATAACTTTGACAGAGTTATACCAATTTACCATAGCTGAGAAGAGGGTCCCAGAGGGTCTCCTTGTTATTTATTTTTCTATTACACGTCTCTGCTAGGTCAGAAAGTTCCTGGTTTTCATTAACACAGTTCCTGCAAGAGTTACACAGAGGTAACAAGTGAAACCCAAGAAGATTCTTTCTAATCTAGTTGACCTGCTTCTTTCCCCTCCTTCTAATATTCCTCCCAAGACTCAGTGTATGAAAAGCCCGTTTCAGCTAATCCCCGCTCAAAGAAAAGCAATTGACAAGGTTTTGGGTTTTTGTTTTAATTTAGTTTTTAAAACTTCTTGGAAAGATTGTTAATTTTGAAATAAAAGTGATTGTGCTAGTATTTTTAGCACTCGGCCAGAAAGAAAATCATTCCCTCTTCTTCTCAATGACTTTATAATAGATTCTGAAACTACCAAGAACTACAGAATGCAGGAAATTGAAGAAAAAATACAAATTTAAAGCTTATTTAGGTATCAGGTCATTGAGTGTTTGTATCAGAAGTGACTAGGACTTTTTTGCTACCCTCAATCTGCAAATAGCTTGCTGCCGTACCCAACCCAGAGATGGCTCTCCTGGGGAAGCTCAGCAGTGCCTGGCTTAGCTTTGGGACTGCATAAATGGCAAATCACTGCTCCCAGGAGGCCCTGTTGCACGAGAAATACTTGTCATAACACAATAAAGATAGCTTTTACATTATTAATAACATGAACTCACTTGCTTCTGGTTTTTATACGTCACCCCTAAATATACTCTCCAAATTCTGGACAGAGGTAACAGACACGTTTTTATGATTATGATAAACCATAAAAATGTGGCACAGCTAATAGAGGGCTAGACACAGCCACTAAAATAATCGAGGAGGGGGATGGTAGCCAAGATGTACTAGCTCTGTGACGTATTATTCTTTAAATACCCTCTGATATAAAATTATTATGCTTTTTTCCTTTTTCTCTTAGCTTTTGACGTGCAGGATGGCAAGTGGCTGATAAGTAAACTACAAGCTTCCATGCATTGTTGGAGAGGCATTAGCTGGTGTAAATAACAGAGGCCTGAGGAGCAAAAGACTCTGCTCTGTGCAGTAAGGAGGTGTGCAGTAAACATGCCTGGCAAGTAGAAAGTCCAGTATTTTCCTGGTTTTCCAAGCACTATAGTGTAAAAACTAGTGCTCAAGAAGATTTATGTCAAGTCAGAATAGGAACTCTGCTCATCCACACTGAACAGTTGCACAGAATGAACTTGGGACTACATTGGAAGAGCAGCCCAGGTATGTAATATTCTTTGAGACATACAACAAATTAATAGCCAGTCTCCACTGAGTGTTAAGTCAATGCAGGCTGTTGAATGCAGTCTCTCTACTTATGTCTTTTCAGGGCAGCAGAAGACTTGCAATGATTCTTTTATATTTATGTATTATTTTTAAGTAACAAACAAGTTTTTCAGTCTCCACCGTCATACATGGAAACCTTACTCTGAACAAAGGCTGTTATCTGTACCAGCTCTGCCAGCGTGATTTGGTTTTGTGATGATGCCAATTGGGAACTGGCCTAGATTGTATTTACAAACATTTATACCAGTTTTGCATTTGATAAGGAGATTTCTAAATGCAAACCAACATCCCAAAAGTGACAAGCTAGTTATATACCCCGGGAGTTCTGAAGGATGCAGAGCAGTACTTCTCTCCTGTGCAACCACCACCAGCACCATCCAAACAATTATCATTCTTATTCAGAGTCACAGCATTAGTTTCCCAACAAAACATATGTCATTATAGCTTGCTACAATCTTGGCACCACTAGACTGTGCTGTCATTATTTTTAGCCTGATAATGAGGACCAAGGACATCTGTGGTACAATCCTGATCTTGCTGATATTGGTGACAGGACACCAGTCTGATGAAACATGAGATAGAAGAAGCCTTTGCTACCCACAAACAAACAGCAGAAACTGAAAAAGAACAAAAAAGCTCGTCCCATCAGATATTTTGGGGGTTTTTGGCAGGACTAGTGTAATCAGATATGTATATTACAGTGTAACAGCTTAATGAAAATACCGAATATGTAAGAATTTCCTTATAAGAGTTGCGGCAGACGCTCATTCATGCTCCTGGGAGAAGGACTAGTCAGCAGCATGTTCACACTAATACACTGTAAAGCACTGCAGCCAGCAAAGGGTTAGTAGGACCCCGTTCACCGTATGTTCATATTGAAATAGCCCGTAAAAGGAATGTGAATCTGGTTTTGAGGGGAAATTGTGCTCTGCAAAGATGAGGTGACAGTGATTCTAGACAAACATGTTTATTCTTTAACCTTTGGGGGGACTTTGTGATTTTTATATTATTTTTTTTTAGGGAAAGCAAGCAAGCTTTGAGGAGAGCAAGCAAAACTGTGGCTTGACACAGTTTCCCTTTCCAGAGAGACGTGTAAGAGGAGCAAGTACTAGTTTGTCAGATCTTGGTGTTCAACCATTCCTTTGTGCCCCCAAAATAAGGCATTTCCTCAGAACCCTACACAGGTCAGTACTGCTGAACATATTTTTCTAACCCATCTCAGATACAAACAGCACATAAGTCATCCCTAGAGCTCAGAAAATTAAGAAGGCAATAGACGGCAGGACAAGAATGCCAGCAACACTGCAAAGTTTAGCTGCACAAGGAATATTATCTAAAATATGACTCATATTAATGCCAACAAGCTCTACTTAAAATCCAGTTCTAAACTTTCAGAGGCTTGTTTTGATCTACAGTAATTAGCATGCATTCATTAAAATTCATTATTTACAGATACGCATGTTATGAAAGCAAGAAAGTTGTGCACATAAAGGGAAATAAAATATTTTACTGTGGAAGAGTATTTGTATTGCATTATTATTGTATTCTGTTACCTCATGTAAGCATAGTGCTAATATAATTTTTGCAGTACACCATATAATCAGACATTATAGCTGTGAGAATCTGTTACAGTCCTACAGATTCACCCTGTGGCTCCCCACAAAGACTTGGGGGTGTAATGCCAGGATTTGTTCTACCCAACTGCTCTGTTTGACAAAGAAGATACTCTTGTGACATGGGAGCCTAATAAAGAGATTTTAGCAAAAAATTATTTATTTATTTATTTATTTAGCCTTGGATTGAAACGTTGCTTTGGGGCTTAAATATTTTTAATGATTATTTTTATTGTGGTCACTACTTTTAGGCTTCATTATGAAGAAATTAAAACTGGATACTATATTCTACACCTTTTGGTATCTCAAAAAAAACCCTCAACCACAATTTTCCTAGAAAAATACTGGTTGGGTAAAACTATTAAAAACAGTTGACATTTTTATCATCTCCAGTGATTACGTAAAGTTCTTTAAATCAAGTTTTATCTGGTTGCAACAGATTTGGTACTTTGTCTACTATCTAAACAGCATTTTAAACTGTATTCCACAATCTAACATCCTTTTATAATTTATTGATTTTTAAATGCTATTTTTAAAAAAAATATTTATTCACAGCTTCTTTATATCAGGTCTCTATTATAGTGTTTACTGCTTGATGAAAATAAAAAAGTAACATCAAATAAAGGTGAGACGAAACCCTAATTTTTAATATTTTTCATAAACTGACTTAACACCTCTGTAGTCATAGTAAAACAGTACATCATTAGGACCTCATTTTTAAGCACTTTGGTGTTTAATCTTTAAATATCAGTAAAATAAATTATGTTTATATATGTCAAAGCAATTATCCCATCAAACAAAGGTGCTTTCACACAGCTCAAGCATAAGTAACAGTGGCAGGCTTTTCATGTTTTTAACACAGTTGGAATAATTTATTTTAGTAGCTATTCAACAGGAAAGAAACACTTCATGCTGCCATTTCCAACATCCTTAAAGTATTATTTTTAAAACTACCTAAAGAATTCAAAAGGGGGGGCACAATTCTCTGTTGATTACGTTTTATAAGTTGTAATAAATTTTTTATAGAAAGGAATTGCTTGTTGTTAAATACTCCAGGGTTTTAAAGTTATTTCTATACAGCTATTTTTAATTTATACACACACACAAAAAAATAGCTACATTAAAGGACGCGGCAAAGTCACCCAATTGAAAGTTAGCACATGCCAGAATTCGAGAGGCCCGAGAAATCTTCCCTCTATCTGTTTCTATGTGCAACTTCTCTACCGCAAGTAGCACCACAAACATAGGGTAACGTTGTCGAGTTAGAGATCGGATCAGAAACGCTGGGGGAAGAATTAAGGTTCAGTGGGCAACCACAAAGCTAACCATTTCTAACTTTTGAGGGCACGATGACAAATCTAGTAGCATGGAGCATTACTGCTGCTACTTTGGCTAAATTAAGTTTTAGCTCTTTAGAGTGTTTCATATTCATATATTAATAAGGCTAGATACCGTAAGTTTCTTGGGGAATACAAGAACGTGGAAGAGAAACAGCAGCTTGCAATAGCTTATAACCCAGTTAACTGGAATACACAGGAGAAGCAACTGTGGCTTTTCTGTAAACCCAGGGGCTTCCAGTTAAATATCAAACACCTTTATGAAAGTCAAAGACATTAGACATAGTTTATAAAAATTTTAAAGAGTCTTCTCCACTGCAAAAGGTCTGGGCAACCTCTGCCAGCAGGATGTTTTCTGCAGGTATTAACTTCACTCCAAAAATTTCTGAGCAAGTTTCCGCATCCCACTCCAACTGTTGCGTGCTCTTGCAGAAGAGCAAAAAAAGCCCAGACTGTGAAAATCAACGACATGAGAACCATCTCCAGCTGAATTTCCCCACATGCAGAGCATGCCAAGACCTGGCACAGTAGTCAGGTTGCGATTAACATGTACCATGACTGCAACTAGATTAAAATCAACATGAAGGAAAACTCCATTCAGCTGCACATAGGTGAATCCTTAGCAAAGCACCTGATAAACTCCACACCAAGGAAGAACACAGTGCAGCCTTGAGAAAAGAAGTCAGACCCTTAGTTTTATGAACAGGGGCATGTATAAGATTAATATTCCAAAAAAAAAAAAAATAAAAAAAATAGCCTGCTCCCACTTCCTTTCCCTCCCTCTTTCCTCTTTTCTTGTTTTGTCTTTGCTGCTTTAATTTATGATGTTCTGCAGAAGACAAAAGCCCAGAAGAACTCAGTACGCTGGCACCATGCCTGGAAAGGTGACATATTGCACATATATTTTTCATGCATTTTCAAAAATATCCATGCGATGGTTTTTTTGCATGAATTACTGTATGTGTTTGGCAGAGCAACACCCCTCCCTTTATCCTGGGCAACTGTACAAGGACATTCTGCTTCAGTTCCTGCTGAAACTTCCCACAGAAAGAGAGAGAGACTCCTTCAGAAAAGCATCCCTTGCTCAGAGCAGCTCTGAACTATTCCTGTAACTGTCAGCAAGAGCTTGAAGAGAAGCAGCGGGAATGTACTGCTTTATAATAGATTGGGACCCGATATGAAGCAAAAAGCAACTACGGATTTCACGGTATGGTTTAAATCACAAGCAGCGTGACCAAACAATACAGTCCATAGATACAGAGTTCCTTATCTGAGAATTATCTTATCTTACCTGTATTCCTAATCTGCCTTGATGCGTTAGGGAAAAAAAAAAAAAAAAAAGACACCTTGTATAATAGCTGCATCCAATCTCTATCCCCCAGATAAAATATTTTTAAGCAAGTGAAATAAAATCCACCTGGACTTGAACATGAATCTAACTTTAAAACATGTCTGTGCAATTTTTTTCACAGCTCTGTGTTTATCCTACCTGCACTCAAGTTATCTGGACACCTGTCAGGCTTCATTCAAAGAGATCGTGCTTTAGGGCAGCTTTGTGAGCTTGTTTGAATGCGGCGCTGGCACATGACTGCGTCCTGACGGACTTCACCTCAGAGCTGGCAAAGCTGCGCTGGGTCTCTGCAAGATGCTGCAGACAGGCTGAACCCTCATCACACAGATGCTCAGTTGAGGACTCATGGGAAGGTGTGAAATGTTCATTTATTCAACACAGTAATTCAGAACTTACATTTTACACCTGCCATTTTGATGTAGTGAGTACAAAAATTAAGTAAAAAAAATCCAGCACTGAACACGGACATTTAAGAAATTCTAAGACTCAAGTTTCTGTTCTTCGAAAGTCTGAAAAGACATTCTCCTCGGAACAGGTTTTCTACAGTTTTCTTTGTTCAGTTCTCCCTCTGTTCACACTTCAGATGCTAAAGATCCATATATATATAAAAAATATATATATATAATATATACATACATATATATGCACTTCATTTCAGAGCCAAGACTGATATTGTTAAAGATATTATCCTCTCATCTGATGGTGAAACTGAAAGCTGCCACTAAGGTGCCCGAAGGAGAAAACAAAGTTAGTGTTGCAGCAGGTTTCATGAAGATTTAGTGGAGTATAAATTTAAGCCTACCTAACACCAATAGCTTTCTCCCCAGCATCCAGGATTTTTATCCACACATGCAATAAGGTTTGAAAATTCTTGTACCAAGCTATTTAAGAACTAGTGTAATTTCCTTTTCAAAGTTCAGCTTTATGTGCCATACCTGTAGATAGCAGACTTAGCAAATATAAAAATACTGCTTGTGTGTCCTCAGCTACCCAATAAGACATTTTTTATTCCACCCATTGGAATTATTCTTCAAAATCAGCCTAGAAGCCTGTACTTCTATTTTTTTTTACAAATATGCAAATCCCTTTTCACTGATAGCAAGTATTCCCACCAGGGTCAGTCAATTTTGGATCAGACAGTATAGGCCTCAGCAGACACATCCTGAAGGCAAGAGAAAGACAGCCGACGATTTACAGCAATGCTAGATCCTACCCTTTCCAAGCAATGAGGAAGACGATGGCTGCAGGGTGTAGGACAGCAATCTGCAAGGTTTGAACACTCCTATAGCTCGAGCGAGCCTGGGTCTGTATGGAAAGGAGACTGAGAAGCAGAAGGCTTTCAGTTAACACACAGATAAATCAAAGGTAATGCTTCTTTCCCACGTGAAAACTCTTCCCATTTCCACTTTTGCTCACGCTGAATTTCATCCGCCATTTTATTGCCCAGTCACTCAATTTTATTTGCCGTACCCTCATGAGCCAGGGTCCTGTATACCAGGATCTGTATACCTGTTATAACTGTCAGTATAACACTGGATAACGTAAGCCACAGGAGAAAAATAAAAATATTAAAAGGTTCTCTTTTCTGAGACGAGTTTTTCTAAGTGCACATGGGAATGATGGATAATATATAGGCTAACCTCCACCTGCCCTATGCAGTATCAAGGTCAGAGTGCTGAGGAACTAGCCCACAGCGAAAATACTGCTCTAAGTTTTATTTACTGGGACACTGTAGTTACTCTATTGGTTTCATCTTGCTATACTTATTTACTGTGTACTCTTTCTATTGTTTTAATATTCTGCATACTGATAGCTGTTTCCACAGCCATTAAATGTCAATATTAATTTTAAAAGTAATATTGTAGGAAACCAACCAAATGAAGTAAGAAAAATGTGTTGTCACCTGTGCAGCTCTGGACTTTAAACTGTTGGAAACAAAACCAATTTATTCTTTTCCCACCAAATCGGCACCTTTGGGTTCACTTGACATAACTATAAAAATCGCTCTTTTTTGTTATTGTTTTTGCTTTCTGTTTGCAGCACTGAGAAAGCTAAGGAAGTGCTTAATAATGAAAAATCCGTACTAGTGCAAATATCACTTCCTTGCATGCACCTCTTTTGAAATGAGTCTGCAGTGTACAGTTTGCAGTCCTGTTTCAGCAGCATCATACAGGTCTCTGAACACCCTGCCTTCCAGGAAGTAATTTCTTTTCCCAAGTTGGCATGAAGTGGTTGTTAGAAGAATCCACTTCACAGCAAACAGAAGAAGGAAAATTATGTTGACCTAACAAAACAAAATAGTTCACAACTTGTGAATAAAGGCAGCTAATTCAAGATCCCAAAGAGCTGAAAGACAGATGTCAAATCTGTGCGTGTGTATGTATATAAATATATATATGGATTGTTGGGCTTCTCTTCCCCCTGCTCAAAACACTGTATTACATAACTAATGGCATAGACCATCAGAAGCCAAATCAATCATTACTGAGACAAGAGCCAATCTTTGGTGAAGTATGAGAAACAATAGTGGAACAACTGAGCAAAGTGATGGGCAGAGCGCCATTCTGCCCTTTGGACTGCATTTTTTTGGGTTTGTTTTTGTTTGGGGCTTTTTTACAACTACAGATGAATGAAAACAGTCTTTGTTCATGGATCCGCTGTGAACACCATCTGGCCATACAGATTTTTATATTTAATTATCATTAAGCACCTTAGATCCATTATATCATCATCCAGGTGCTACAGCACAATTTTAAAGGATGAGCTAGAATCACTGAGGAAATGGATATTCATCCCTTCATCTTCAGTCTTTCTTTTTACTTTCCATCATAGATACTGCTAATCAAATAAATTTGAGTAATTTGTAGTTGAAAAAAAATGGCTTCAAAGATGAAACCACAAACTTGGAAGGAAATAAAGGAAATAAAACAGAAATTCTGAAATGCCTTTTACTGACAAGGTTGTTATTATTATTAACGGGGAGGAAGGGGGGGAAAAAGTACATTCTGTATCAATCCTGGGCTATATCCCTATTAGGCACCTCCTGTAGTTCTGAAAAATTTAGGACAGGACGTAGGGATACTGAGAGCGCCATATTGTTGATTAAGATGTGACAAAAATTAATGTCTCCACAGCAAATTCCTCAGTTCTCTATGCCTGTGACAGCACATCCACTTCCACAGACACGACACATGATGGCACACAATAGATCAGGGTCACTAAAAACATGGGCAGAGTTCAGAAACAGATCTTATATGAATCTTGTCAAAAATTTATCACAGTTTCAGAGAGATAATATATTCCTTATTCCCAGGGTGATTTATATTTCTTACTAGTGTCCCAATATCTAAAGTACCACTTGGTCTAGCACAGCCAAAGCTAATGCCCTACTTTTTCCTGAACGCACCTTGATAAAAAAGCTGACTGGATCTGGGTAAAATCGATTCAGTAGCTGTGGACTACAAAAAGCAGCAATGACTGATTTGGCAGTGTCCTGAACAGGCACTTTATAACTTTTGCTGACTTCATTGGGATCTGCCAGAAAGAGAGCAGAGACTCTCAGTGAGTACAGCCCTACTTTTTCCTTACTGTCCACCTGAACACTGCTCTGGAAAGCATCTTCCAGGTGCCTCACATGGCTGGTCTTGCTCATGAGGCTGTGCACCCCAGTGTGCCCTATGGAGGGGCAGTGGGGCCATGGCAGTACCAACCCTCCCTGGGTTTGGGGTGCCAGGGTCCCACAGGTTCTCAAACGGCCACTCTGCTGAAACATCCAGCCCCTTCAGGGTATTCCAGTTCACGAGTACAAATTATAGAAAATTTCAAACACAGGCAGGGAGAATTCATACCAACAGACTGGCCACAGCTTGAGCAGCAATTTATTCCCACTGCTGAGGTAGTGTAGATTTATGTTTCTAACAGAATCGTGGTATAATTCAGCCCAAATTACCCCTTCTTTCTAACACCTCCTTCACAAAGACCTCTTGTTCTTTGATCTGAGCAACTCGATTTCCTCATCTGGAAAAATACAGGGAATATGGACTTAAGTCCTCTGGGAACTACATCCTTCCACCATGTACCTGAAATGCAGCCCAGGTTGTCAGTGACGTCGTTTGAGAAACAGTAAGTTGGTTCTGACAAAAGAATCCCTCCCTTCACCTCCCACAGATGCAGGATGCCTAATAGAGGCGAAGCAGAAAAGGACTGAGTAGGGAAGAAACAACACCTTTATCAGTAAGAACAGTGGACCTGGTAAAGCTCAGTTTGAATTTTTCAGTGATTTGTCTTTGTTCCCTAGAGATTTCACAATATTTGTTTTTCCATTTCAAGGGACACTAATTTTCATAATATATTAACAATCACTTTCATATTAGGCTTATTACCAGTGTTTGTTATTCTCATCTAGCTTGCACAATGTATTTTTTATATATGAACAAATATAAGGAGCAGCCATATTGTGTAGTAACTGGTTTGATGATCTTAACGTTTTGTTTTGTTTTTCTATAAGGAGGAACATACGGCACTTATTTTCTTAAGTGTACTATTAAAAACATCCTATGCATAGTAAAAGTGGTGATTTTAACTCATTCTGACAATTTAAAATCCTATTAGAGAATATATAGCCAAAAATACCCATTTCAAACATTTAATTGTTCCAAAAGTAAATAAAGCAGATCTCGTTCTCCTCTCATGGCAATTTTCACAGATGTAATTCTCCTTACTTAATTGAAGTCACTCCTGATTTATATTGATGTGAGTCAGTGAGAATTTGGGCCCATTATTCTTAAGACAAATTTCCTGACTGGGTGACACTCTACTGTTACTGTTCGCACTGAGTACAGTCTATTAGTAACCTTGATGACTTCAATATGATTGACTCATATTTCAAGTTTAAGATTAAAGTCTTAAAATTTCAAGGTTTTGAATTTCAAGAACACCAGCTGACTGCTAAGACAGAAATGCTCTAACAGATGCAAGATATATCACCTATATTTTTGTGTAGCAGTAAATTACATGCTAAGAGACCAACACACAGCTCTCCAAAATGCTCTCTTGTGTTCCTTAATCTTGCAGGACTCATAAAGCTCACTGTGGGCTATAATAAAGAGCTGCTGTGTTTCCAGGTCAGTGGAGACCTCTCTCAAACACATGTGTTGTCAGTTATGGGACTGAATCAAAGGTAGAAACAGAACCACCAAACAAACCTCCCATCACAGCTTCTGGCACCACAGGGAATTATCACAGTAAACCAAAAAAAAAAAAAAACTTTTTTGTTGTGTTTTTTTTAGGACATATGGCATACTACAAGAGTCTACATTTCCCAGTGCAGTGTAAAGTTCCCTAAATTAGGCTTTTGTTTTCTGCAGAAAAAAAATTAGGAAAACAAAAAGCTGCTTATGCCTCTGTCATCTACAGTCAAGTAAGCAAGTCCTCTGTGGTAAGAGACACCAGCTGCTATAGATGTTTTGAACAAGAGCTTCCCGAGAAGCAAAGAGGAAGTGAGACAGGCCTTGGCTGTGACGGGAAATGCAGGGCTTTTAGTCGCAGGCTCTGTTGCTAACAGGAACAAACGTTTCTGTCCATGATGCCAAGTATGAAAAGATTGAAAAAATACAAAGCCCTAAAATATCCTGTTTAAGCAGTTTAAAGAGATATTTGTATTAGTTCTAGATTCACTGTTTGAGATTTCAATTGTTTTTAATTTAGGAACCTCAAAAATGTGTCAAGAAATACCTGATATAGCTAATATGTGTCTTACTGCTCCTTGCCAGAGGAGATGCTGCTTTTGCTCAATTTGTAAGGATTTCCACTTTCAGATAAGCGTAGAGTTCTAGAATCAGTTGAAACAAACCAGAGCACTCCGTAACAAGCAATTCTGAAGATGGGAAGCAGGCAGTAACTGGGGGAGAGCAGACTGGTGCATTACTGCATTTCCCTTCCTCCTCTGAACTTTTCCTTTAGGGAAGCCTCACACTGCTTTTGCTTTTCTGCTTTTCAGCTTCTGTAGGCAGAAAACCAGATGCAGTTACATGCAGGAGAAAACTGCACTGAGATGTATCATGCTTGATTTGTTGTTGCTGTCGTGGAGTTAAATACCCATTTACTGTTGTTGGCATCAGATTTGTTTGTCAAAGAAATGAAGCGCCATCATTCTTCTAAAATAATAATCTATTTAATAAGAGGCAGTGGTGTCATTTTAATTTCTTTTTTAAAAACAATATAAAAATATAGCTGTAGCTACACCTGCCCATACTAGCATAGACTTTTTAATGGATTAGAACCCTTTTTTCACACACTCAGCTTCCAGTGCATACAGGGCAGAACTCTGTTCCAAGGACAGGTGCTGGTATCCCAAAATTTCAAAATTGGAGGCTTCTGCTTTTCCTTATGCTTCCTATTCTTCAAAGGGAGAAAACAAAATCCACAAGCCTGGAAGAATGCAATGGAGAGGACTTACATGAATGAACTGAAAGTCCCTTAAATCCCTTGGTTTATATTCTTATGTAAATAAACACGAGGCACATTCTGCTTTTTCTGGCTTGTCTTCTGTCAGCAAACACATCACCCCCGTCCCCACCAACACTCAGGCTACAGCAAAATTCTCTTTTCACATAATCAGTTTTCATTTTCATCAGAGTTGAACACTAAGCCTACAATATTGTAGGCTGTCTCTCAAAATCACCAGGAGCCGATTCTCCATTTCCTTTACCTGATGTACCCACAGCCCTTTGGAGGGGCTCTGCAAAGTACAGGACGCACATTGCTATACTGTTTCCAGTGATAGCTTGAGCACTAATATATGTGTATTTGTCTTTCCCTGTAATTCATTCTACATTCAGCCCAGTTTTGAAAGTGTATTTCTAGTTGAAGAACAAAGGGTTAGACTACTAGGCTTTCTGCTCTTGTGAGCTAAACGTGTTCTGGCTGTGAACCGCAAGCTGACATTTGCCTATGTCACACAAATGCTATGTATCTGTCAAGATGGGCACCAGATTGTATTTTGATAGCTACCGCGTCAGTGGAATACTCTCAGCCAAAAATATGGGTCTTTGGCAGCTTGTTTCTCCTGTGTCCAGTTTACAAAATCATCAGTTAGCATTTACCCATAAATCTCAAACTTTGATAACACATTTTGAAAGCAGAAATAGCAGGTTTTGGGTAATCATCAAACTAAGTTTTTCTGGACTGTAAAGCAGGTGCAGAGAGAGACCCATTAGACCAGAATGACCAGACACGATTAGGACTGTTTTATCTGATGAGGGTCTCTTGGGTTGGCTGTTTCTGTGCCTTGAGTTGGATGCGGGTTAACTTCAGGTATTTCCTTAATCTAATGTATTTAACTTAAGACACTGATCCAGTAAATGGATTCCAGAAGTACATGTGAATGGGCTACGATTACTGTCAAATTTCCCAGTAGCAAAATTATGCAGAAGGAAACACAGCTTTTTGTTATAATTGGCTCTCAAAACTTTTCACAGAGGATTAGCTATCACAAAGGCTTGGAAATTTCCAGACAGAAGATCTGGAGCAAAGCAAAACACGTCACACACTGAAGCCTTGAGATGATGCTGATTTCCCCATTAAAGTCCTCTGGTGATGGAAGAACAGTGACTCTCCCTGTAATTTGTCACCATGGTAATAGCAGCCTCCTGCTCCTTATTATAACCATATACCAAAGAGTTACAATGAGCCAATAATTTTGAAGGTGATCAATAAAAAAAAAAATAATAAAAAGCCAAATGGCTTCCTTTGGTTTACATTTGCATTTTCCTTTCGTTAAGTCTCAGTGTGTATGGTATTCTCCAGAGTTAAGGCTACTGTCTTGCAGTTCCTAGTGGCTTGATTATAGAAAGTATTATATTGAGGTATCCAGAAAAATAAAATAAAATTAAGGATAAAAATAAAGAAAAACAAAGTGCTCTATTAAAGTGGATATCCTTTCATTATTTACAGTGGTTCGAAATTTTATTTACTCTTTCTGGGTGAGATGTGAAGTGATTTAGGAGAAGGCGGCAATGTCAGTTGGATGCTAATTTTTAAAAATAGCAAAAAATAACACTCCTCCTCTTCAGTATCTTTCCTAGCCTGAGAAATCCTGTGGTTATTTACACTAAAATAAATTCAAATGGAAGAACTGAAATAATTTAAATTTTTCCCCAAGTACTCCTGTTCCTGTCTGAAAGTTCAAGCAGAGGCCAAATCCACCAGGGATCCAGGAATATGCATCCAATGCATCCACGTATTTAGGAAGCTCAGTGCATGTTTCATAGAATGCTTAAAATAAACATACACATAAAGTGAGGTTTAGTTATGTACAAGAATGGAGTAAGAAGTAGTAGTATGGCACTAACCCAAAACAAGCACATCTCCCCAGTATTTTTGCAATATTAATTACTACAAAAAAACCCCGCATTTTCTCTGCGTCAGAGGACACCAGCCCGTGCCTTTTGAACTGCTTCTGCCCATGAGCAGCTCACAGGCAGCTCCTATGCCACGGCTACACCACCCGATGACTGGCTGGCAGCAGGCTGGACTGACACAGTGGCTCCTGCTTAATATATAGCTTCAGCTAGAAAAGAAAATGACCCAGAGGGACTTACATTAGCAGGATCTCTTAAGAATTAGCTTTCTTACTGTTTTACCCAACCTAACCTCATATGAAGCAGCTGGTGCCCTGACAAGCTGATGCCTTTTTGCACCTATGAGTTATCCCTGTACTTCTCCTTGAGCTGAACATATGAAATGCAGGGCTCTTCCTCTGCAGGTTATAGAATGTCCAAACGCATTTCACACTGCATAACCTGCCCAGGAAAATGGCAATCCAAAACAAAAAAGCCAACCAGTGCTGACTCATAACATCCAACACAAAGAGAGAAAAAAGCCAACAAGCTAAAGCTGTATAACCTCGTGTCAGCTTAGTCCTGGGTAAGGCAGATCAAACTCTTTTTGATTCAGCATCTCTAATCCAAGCCAGTGAGCACAGATGTCGTCTAATACATCAGTAAATCAGACTTTGCAGTTTCTTCTCCAGGAAGCTGACACATGGCACCCCAGGGAAGAGTCTAAAAGAAGTAACTGTAAACTTTAATACACTACCACATTAAGCGGCATCTGTGCTCCCTGGCTGAGCTTGTTTATTTATTTATTTATTACAGCATTCTAATGTGTGCAGAACTATGTGTTAAAGGAAATTCTTTTCTTTTAATCTAATTGAACTTAAATAGCACAGCTGCACTTGAAATTGGCAAAATTTGGGTAATTTCAATATTAAAGCTGCCATTTGTTTGTATTCCTACAGCTTGGTTTTCTGCTACCTGTTTATCTCAGGAAATTCAGCACTCACTTTTTCACATAACATTTTGTTTGCATTGTCTGGCTTTAGTTGTTTTATGGCATGGATGCAGCACAGTTTAAAACTCAGAATTTCAAGAGCACTCTGGAGTCAAGGGCAACAGAGGATTCTGAAATTCAACAGAGCACAGTTAAACCCATAACTACTACCACTACTATTATTACATTTTTCAGCTCTAAATGATATATCATTAATGCTGATTATGTTTTTGGGCCCTTAAAGGTAGTATTCAAAGGGAAAGTTACTTAGCCAAGGCATCCTTGGGAGTACAGCTGTGGAAAGGCAATATATCTTGTACTGTCCCATTGATCACTGTGCCTCTTCGATGGAATTTGAGACAGGTGATGTGCACGGAGATCATAGCAGAGTTGCAGAGATTTTTACTGTTATTCCTCTGTGGCGACATCTCAGAGACATTACTGTCTCTGTAAACTGAACAACACTAGAGTAATTCTTTATCACCTACTATGAAGTATCTTTGTGCCATCAATGACTTCAATAGTACTTCAAAACTCCACATTCGGAGACACGGAGTAATTCTGTTTCTCTTGGTGAGGAGACATCGCTCCTTGAACAACTACTCTATGAAAGGACAACTCGTCTGACAATTACAACAGTATTTATACAGCACCAATATTATTTTTGAGTTCTCTTCAGTACTCTGTGAATGACACCAATAACAGTGCCGTGTGTCATTTTAATTTGCATCAAAGTGCAGAAAATTACATTATTTTGAAATTCGTTTTCACTACAAATGGATTTTTTTTTAACACACAAAATTTCATGGTCTAATTTTTTTTAAACTGTTTCCAAAAAAAATTATTTATTTGTTGGTTATTTCCTGGTTGCTTTTAAGTCAGATCAGTGCCTTTGAACCAGTGTATAAGCATTAATGCTTAGATTACGAGACAGCAATTAGAACAGCAAATTAGCATCTCTGGATGTGCAATGAGAAGGGAGCAAGGGAAGAGCCCTTCCACTGTCACCAAGATGACTTGCATCAAAGCCTGATCCAATGAACCCAACATACCCATATTTCAGGTACATCTTTCAGGACATTTTACATTTCAGCAGTATTTCACATACACATGTGAAAGAAGAGGAACTTTGATGTAAATGATAGTGACAAAAGAAAGGCTATGTCTGCATTTCCAAGGGGTTTAGCTTTTTAAAAATATGTATGAAACAGTCATTATTTTACACTTTTTCACTGAAAAAACATAAGAGATAAATCATACAGTGTTATCTGCAAATAGGGAGCTAACCCACTAAGATTAAAAGATTCATCCAAGGTCACATAAAGGCAACTCTGTCAGAAGAAAGAAGTGACTTTTGATCTCAATCTGATGCCAAAAGGCCATTCTCACACCTTGGGCAAGCATTGGGAATGGATAAAAAGGAATTACTTCATATACTCTCAGAGCTAGCATCAGTCCCTAAAACTGCTTTATACAAACATTAACTGTATAGCTGGAGATATTTCCAAGCTGACACTAATGCAACCAGCAATATCATTCATAATCTGAGCTGTGAAAAAAAAACAACAAACCAAACACCCAAATTAAACAATTTTCAAAAACATGATCTACAGTTAACGTTAGCTCACACATTTCATGATATGAACCAAAGTCTTTTTTAATGGAAAAATACACTTGAAGTTGAGCAATGTTGCTTAGAATTTTTTTTAACATCAAACAGCAGCGAGGTTTGCAGAGGAAACTCTGTAAGTGGTTGTCAGACTAATATGCAACACAAAAAAAATAGCTAGTACCATGGGTTTAGATTCCTGGTGTTTTCTCACATTAATTAGATGTTAATCTTGTAAATTACTCAGCACTTCTTCAAAAACATGTTATCCAAAGAGAAAATGGCCCTGAAATTAATTTAGAACAATAGTCATTGCAAACAATTAATATAAACTCTGTATGACCATATACGATACTGCTGTTTTCTTGCGCAGTGTGGTGAGTGGTTCTTTGATATCGTAAGCTAGACAGCAACAAAAGCAAACGTCAAAATAATCTGCTTAATAAAACCTTTTCCAGGAAATCTAAAATAAGAGGTATGATATAAAGCAAATTTTCTAGAACACGGTCATTACCACGGAAATTAGAAGATTCTGTATCCACAGTTAGTTCATCCCTTCCACTAGGACAAATAACTAACATCTGCCATCATCCCTCTACAGAGGAAGGAATCTGAAGGGTCTTTTGTTGTTTTGGTTTTTTTTTTTTCTTACTGCTCACTCAAACACATATGTGTATGGACACAAATACAGAGACACTGCTGTGGGTTTATCTAAGCAAAGAACAATCAAAGAAATTCACTGCAGTCCTGACAGTGCTTACTTCGTATCTTCTGCAATGCTCACCTCCCAGAAAGGCTCGTCTCCTCCTAGATGGGGATGCCAGGGAAGTAGAGCACAACCTTTAGTCCAAAAATTCTGTGGCTTTTCAAAAGAGGACAGGTATGTATAAAAAAAACCCAAAAAACAGAAAACTGTCTAAATCAACAATTACCACACCAACAGGCCATCTATTGAGACATATGCCTCATCAAGGGGATAATAGGAAAACTGGTGACAGAAGAGATGCACATTTTTAGATGTTCCTAGAAGAAAAGTTGTCATCAATTCTGCCCAGTGAAATTCCACCTTCTGCACAAAGTTAGACAAATGGTAAATTTTCGGGGGGGGGGGGGGGGGGGGGGGGGGGGGGGCGGGGATTTACACTTCTTAACTTAATGCACCTAAGAATAAGTGTTAAATCTAGGAAACTAGCCTTTCTGGGCTTCTTGCAGAGAGGAAGAAAGAGTGTTCCCCAAAGAATGATTAGAAGTGATATGCCAACAGATTCCTACCTGCAGGTGGTGCGGCCTCAGAGGTCTTTTCCTTTTAACTGCAAAAGTTTCACCTCCCACATCGTTCAACATTCACTTACTCACAACTTTCCAAAATCAATATTCTTCAATTTGGAAGTAGCTGCCTCGTTTCCTAAGAAAGCTGTGTGCACCCCTTGATACAAAACCAGTTGTTCTTGTCACCAAATCTGTCAGAGGTCTCAAAGCAGCTAATTTCTACAAATATTACCAGAGCACATGGCTAGGTAGAGGAGAGAGCCCCTATTACACTACATGCTGTGGCAGAGCACCAGCCTTACTTAGACATTAGAGGACCCACGCACAAACTCCACCTCCAAAGCAAACTCATAAGAAACCACAGTTTGGCTTTTGCTGCTAAGAAACACAGTGCAACCAGCAGAGATCAACGTTTCTTCCACAAAGATAGGAAATAAAAATCAAACCTCAAATGAAATCTGAAGACTCTGCCTTGCTTTATCTTGTACCTCCTCCTCCCCCCCCCCTTATATTTCAAGAGTGTTTCACTTATGTGGGACTATTTCTTTCAAACAGTACTCCCTATCTGAAATAACAGAGCCCAATAAGAACTTCAATGCCCGTTTCCAAAAAACTTCAACCTTAGTGAACATAGACTTACTTGACAATAAAATGTCTCCCAGCTAACCTTAAAACTTGGGATAAGAGCTGACAGCTGTGATTTATTTTACATGGCAGTTCATCTTAAAAAAAAAAAAAGAAAGCAGAGGAAAGAAAACAAAATATGGGAAAGGTTGAAAAGAAATCAGTGTTTTCCATATTTTTCAGTTTTAAAAAAGAAAAACATTATTTGGGTCTAAACTAAAATTGTTTGTTTGACTTCAGAATGAAGTGGGTTTGGTTGTGTGTGTTTGTGTTGTGAAGAAGAATGGGACTAAAAGTTCACAATTTTTTTTTCATTATTTATCCATATTTTACTGAAAGATGACATTTCAAAAGTGACAGTCAAAAACTGAGTTTAAAAAGCATGAAAATAAATACTTTCTTCCTAAGGGAAGATTTCAGCTTTCTTGAAATTAAACATTTAATTGACATTTGTGCAGGAGGGAAGGTGAATTAACAGCATTCAGTACAAAGCTGTAAAAACTGCTAAATTTTCTCTTCCTTAAAAATAAAAGTTTTATCCAACTTAACGTGGAACAAAACCATCTCTTCTCTTTATCAGTCTACAGAAAAGCCAACAATACAGTAATGTAGCTGAACAAACTGAACAAATTTTCTTAGGAGATTCAATTTTCAGTTAATATCTCTTCTCTCTACCCAACGTATACTCAATAAGCAGTCGATGCCAAAGAATATAATGGCTGTGTTTAGCTTCTTTTGCCTTTGCCTTAAGCTTCACTTCACTTGCTCCCTTGGCAGTACGTCTGCCTGCTTCTGTCATGAAGGCATCACTTTTCAGAAAGGACACAGAAAAGCCATTTGTCATCCCAGAGGGGCCTGTATCTGGTATCTGGCACTGTTCTCTCACTACTATTAGATCCTAGATTAAATGCAAGTTATCAGCTGCCACAGATGTTTGTGGTTTGTTTTTTTTTTTTTTACCTTCACAGCCTGTGTCTTCCTAGAGCATGGCGAGAGGAGAGGACTCCTTCTGCAGCCCTTCACTCCCAGGAGCTGTAAAAGGACTTGACATCGTGATGCTCAGAGCCCTTTATGGTTGGAGGCTTCTTCAGTTCCACAAAGCTGTAAATGTTTTTATCCTCAGATTTCCAACGCAGCTCCTTATGATGTTCTTTCCTGTCAGTATTGCTCCGTTTGTTGCTGTCTGGGGATGGGTGAATGCAAGAGCTTTCTACTACTTTTCAAAGTTTTCCTCCCGGGTGAAAGCAGATTCCCTTCTCTTCCTCTGACATTTCAATAGCTTGGGTTGAATCTGAAAAGCCTCTGAAAAATCAGTTCATTTCAACTAATCGCCCAAAAGATTGCAAACTTTTTGAGGATTATCCCAAACCACAGGTATTACCTCTTTCTCCTCAGTCTTTGAGACTTCTTTGTCCTCCACTAAGTAACTCTTTCCCCTTCTACCTCATCTGTTTTCTTTTATCTGAGTTCTACAGCAGAGACAAACCTACAGCTTCCTCGGTTCCTGTGTTTCATATTCATTTCCAGAAGGACCCCAGGTACTCTGATGTTTGTGCTTAACACAACTTCATGTGCTTTGCCTTGGAGGGAAGCAATACCAGCAAAACCTCAAAACAGGCAGGATTTGATTTTTCAGCCACCCCCACAAAAGGCTGACCAAAACATTTAACAGTAGCAATAATGCAAATCAAAGAAGCTGAATTAAATTGTTTACCTGCTGGGAAAGACTGGTGCCAGCAGATACATGGCCAGAAGAGCAATGCGGTTACCCACCTACTAACCCACAAGGGAGTAAGTAGTGTTTTAGTTGCATTTAAACCCCCATCAGGAGGTGAGGCATTTTGTGCTGCTAACATGAGACATACAAGATTTCTAATCTTGTCTACAGATGGCGCTGACCAGAGCGGGGATTACATGAGTTGAAGAGATGGCTTTTTTTTTTTTTAAGTTTCCTAATCAGCAGAGTTCCCTCTGAACTGGATCCTCTCAGATGCTCACAGCACACATTACCGGTGTGCTAGTAAAACTAATGTTACATGGCAAAACGTTGCTTTCTTTGTTTACCTAAGAAAAAGCTCTCTGAAGGGCAAAATGGCTGAATGATGATTGAGATTTTTCTATGCAGAGAATTCAGGATAAACATATATTACTAATGCCTTAAATCTATTATGAAAAATTATTATCTTCTTACAATTTAAATAGTTGGAGGCCTAATTAAATTATCAATTTATCTTAGCTGACATTCAACGCAGAGCCCTAAAAGAGCTGGTAAAGAAAATATCTTGTCACTCTGCCAGAAGTTCATGGTGCTCAGCATGTCCTGCTATGTCTTTAATCGGGAATGATGCCTGTTAAGTCCCTTTTTATAAGAGAGTCAAGGTATGAGACAACCTGTGATTTAAGCTTTAGTCTTGCCACTGTGGGATGTCAGATCCAGCCACAAACAGTACAGGTGTTCGGGTGAGAACAAGAAGGGGAACTAGGAGAAAATAGCTTAAATAGAAAGGAGCTGATATCCACCTAGGTTCCTGCCTCATTCACTTCGCTGGTCTCAGAGGAACTGGGCACTGCACGGGACAGGATGGAGTTTGCCATGCTAAAGATCACCATTATACTTTTTAAAAAGAAGGATGATCAGGCATGATCCAGGTTAAACTAAAAAGGTTTATATTCTATTTCCCATATGTGTGGTTTAGCAGAATCTTCCTTTCCCCCTCCTGACCACTATGCGTTTACATAAAGGGATACGGCCCTTGATTTAACAGCAGGGCTAATGACTGAAAAAATTAGGTTTTTCTATCAATATTCCCAAGAAGATGAGCTGGATCAGGAAACATGAACTCCATCCAAAATGCCAAGATTTCAAAAGGGTTCAACATTTTTTTTACTTAAAAGGCAAGGAAGCCAGAGAAAAAAACAGCAGGATCTGGAGATGATATTCAGGGCAGGGATCTGAATGTGGTTCCCTCACAGTTCAGTTTGAATACCCTGGGCTCTAAGCTAGCGTCTGTTCTAAGATCTTCCTCCTGTCAACTGATATGTTTCCACAAAAAGTTTTCGTTTTGATGAATTTGCCAAGGAGACAGTTCTGCTGAAAATGCCCTTACCAAGTTTGTATTCATCTCCATGGTAATTCACATGTTCCTAGTTTCCATGCTGGCATTTTCTTTGTGCATCCATCACTAGTACCTGCTGCTGCAGAAACGATTCCATCTGATCCCGAAGTTGTGACGCTCACAAGTTACCATTTGTGCTTCAAAAGCCAGAGCTCTTCTCTCACAGAAGAGTCTGAGGAGGTTTTGCTAAAAGTTGGAGGCTTGTGATCTGTCACCCCTTCTGAGCCTGCTGTTGGGACGTGCTTTCTTGCTGGGGTCTGTCAAGTACCAGTGAGTAGACTGCATAGACTGAACTATGAATCATGGCATGGGAACAATAATAGTCAAGACTGTCCAGTTTTCCATCTGCTCCAAGGGCGCAGACAGAAGGTTATACTGCGGAAGCAGCATGCTGCTTGCTATTCCACAGCGAGCGCACAGCAGCTGAAGACACTGCCTAAGCCTGTTACATGAGTTCAAACAGGAAGGAGCTGTTAAACTAGGAAGGATAATGCCACTCTCTGGGAAAGGAAGGGATAAGGTCCGAGCAAGCATGGCAAAAAGATCAAAAGACAAAATATTGCCAGCAGGAAAAGGCAACCAAATTCCAACTCAGCCAACCCAGCTGCTTCACCAAGGTAGCGACAACACTGGTTTTCCCTGTGTCCTTCCTGTTTGCCCTTTTCCATACCCCATTGCACAGGGACATGCAAACTAAACTTCGAAGCTGCACCAAACACAGTACGTCTGCCCATCACACTCCCGTGTACCTCTGTCAAAGGATCAAGTTCAACTGTCACGCAGGGTCCTCTCTTCCACACAACTTCTACTGGTATTCAGGACTGATTAAACACTAGCTAGCAGCTCGGCAAAACAAACACATCAAGGCTAAAAAGCTTTCAAATGCTGTGAGGAAGCACTAGAAAGTATCTGGAAAAATCTGGTAAATCGAGCAAAGGGCACTGTCCCATCCCTTCCGCTCTGCATGCTGATTCAGAACTTCCCGGAGCCCCTTTCAGGCAAATTGCACATTGTACCCAAAATTGTATTTGGAAGTTTTACAAGTGGATATTAATCAACATGCCAGCTACTAATGTCGAATCACTCAGTTCAAATCAGAAAAAGTGCTGTGCTCAGCACTTCTAAAGGATATTTCCAAGAGCCTTGGATCAAGATAAAAAAAGCTGGAAAAGTTTTAACTGTTATTTTTCACTGCTAGAATCTAAACTGAAAGTTTGGGGATACAGTAGGAAATTAAAATTATAAAAGCCAAGAAATAATAAAAACCAGGGAAATAGGTACCTATCCAAAAGTTCTGCCAAAATAAACTACAAAGCCCTAAAATTCCATTAAGAGGCTTGCAACTAGCATAAGAATATAATGTACCTGCATGTGAAGTCAACTTAATACACAGACAGAAAGAGATCTTTAAGCTACATACCAGGCTGGACGAAGATTTGAAATGAGTAGCAAGTAGCTGCATGTTTTGCTTTTAGCAATCCTCTTTCTCTCCCTCTAAACATTATTCTTCTAAACAAAAAACTCTTAAATTCCTTTGACTGGCAGATCACACACCACAGCAAGTCAGTAGAAACGTTTGCTTTCCTCTGTTATCTTTCCTTCTACAAAGTGTAGTGCTAGGACACTGAATTCAGTTATGAAAATAACTGCATCACTTTTAAATGTGTGACTAAAGCATAAAGAAGTTTAATACCAGACACCAACAAAATATACAGTGAGGATTTAGTCATGTGCTTTGATACACATGAATCGAGAAGGCTCTTTCTACAGGCTATTATAACAAGCTGTGTGATTATAAGTTGTCAGGCCTTAAAACACACAATCAAGGCCCCAAAACAAAACAGACACAGAGATGATAGGAGTGGAGAGTGAGAGAAGATGCAAGGTATTTGCAGCAGGATCAAATGAAGAAGTTGCACTGTATTAGAAGGAGCGTCTGTTTCAAGACAAATATGTAACAATACTCAAAGGAACCAAAAAAAGAAAGGCCTGGCTTTTCTTCTGGTCCATTTTACTGCAGAAGTGCCACTGACGCACGAGTCAAATCTCCAAACTTAACATTCCAGCTAACACTGACACTAGTAGTAAGAGCACTTTAAGCAAGACTGGAGAGTGCGCAAGTATGATATATTTGCAAAGCTAATAAGAAACAGCAACCTACAAAGTGGAACGCTATTGGTTTTAACCTCTAAAAAATGTACTCAGGGGATACAGGCTGCTAGGTTAAATAAAGGAAATGGCATTCCCTTCCTCCAGATAACAGTGGCGATGACTACATGCAGCATTTCTTATTTAAATTATATACAACTTGCATCTATAAGGGATTTTGAAAGTAGGCCAGTGAACAAACATTAAAGCATGAAGCTCACTTATTATGCTTGATAACTGAGCTGGCAGTAAACAGTACAGATGATTGAAGGCATACAGGTTACAGGAGCATTAAGGAGATAGTGAGATTACATTTGAATTTTATTAAGACACTGAACACCAGCTTTATCAAGGAGACCAATTTTTGGCATTTTTTTAAGCATATAAGCAGCTATTAGCAGATAAGATGACAAACAACATAATCAGAGCAAATACAGTGTGGGTTTTGCAGGGACACGTGAATTGTATTGTTCTAAAGCCATTGTGTCTCACTCAGCATTAGAGTTAAGAATACAAGGGCTGCGAATGAAACATGCTGCAAAATTACTTTTCATGAGCATAGATGTATAAATCCCTGGGTTATGATTGCCATCTCTGAAATCCACGGCCAGTCTGATACAGCCACAGTACCTCAGCTAGCAGTTACTGAGCACAGTGACATACAGATCTGTGCCATTACTGTGTAAGACCCACTGAGATCCAAGTGATTTCACACAGACTGTGACCCTCCCGTTCCTCCTTCCCCTGTGAGCACTCCTCAAGGCAGGATTTTCACAAAACAGACATAGTAGAAATGAGCAGTGCTAGGAAATCAGTGTTTCTGTCACTCTTAATGTAAGTCCTGAAACTACATGGTCCCCTAAATGGCAGAGAAAAACAGATGGCAGCCTTCATTCCCAGCCTGAACAGAGATGCAGATGTCAGAACATCCACTCTGACCTGTGGGGCAGCAAACACTCTCCTGGGCATAGGCACCTACATCCCTTCATCGCCACAGGAGATACACACAAGTGAGAAAATAAAAATTAATTGTTCATTAAAGTAAGGTGCAGAAGCCAGATGATTAATATGGAAATAGAAGCGCATATACTCATAATTGGCGAATTAGATGTTTACATCAGTAGGTCCTTTTCAAAGACATGTATCTGTCTGAGCATCATGAACAGCAGCATGCTTTTCACATATACCTGCCTGCCTGGTGAGGGACTCAAAGCAAAAAAGCAACATTCAGAGCAACAGCAAGACATCTTGGGTGTCTGAGAGGCATGTTAATATAGCATGCCCGTTACTCCAATTTAACCTGCTAGATTTGTCTGAGAAGACTTGTGTTCAAAGGAAGATCACACAGAGAGCCACCCATGCCTGTCCCACTGAGATAATAAAAAAAAAGTTTCGTGATTCCATGACCATATTTTTTCCATTCAACCTCTTCCAGGTGTTGTGGCAAAATAATGTGACATCTTTTCTGAAAAAAAGTCAATAATAAGAAATTAAGTTACGTACTTAAAACCCCATAAAGAACCAAATATCAGAAGCCAATAAAGAACGCATAATACCTACTTCACAGTCCCACGCACTGCCTATCCCCCTTATCCTGCACTTCTCACTTCAAAGAAGCTTAAAATACCTCCCTGACTGAAAAGAATTTCCAGACTTTGCACAGAGATTATTTCACCCATCAGTAAAAGGCAGTCATTTCTGAAGTAGCATTTAACAGAGCACGGCAGCCTGGAACAAAAGGTGAAGAATAACTTATCTAAATGAGATGTGGGAGGAAATCTAGAAAAGCAGAACTTTCATTTCAAAATTAGCTCAGGATATTGGGTTAAAAAAAAATTCTGCACGTTGTGAAAATTACAACAGGCCGTTGAAAGAACAAGATCTGAGATGTTCTATGAGTTGATCAGTCCATCCCCCCCCCATCATCCTGATATAGCAACATGCATAATGACTCTACTGCTGAAGGATTTTAGCTAGAAAGCCACCAACTGCAGCTCAAAAAGCATTCCTTGGTGACCCCTCATCCAACACTGTCTAGGCTAATTCAAATAGCCTATCAGGCAACAGGCAATGCAAAATATAACAAGACTGTATTTATATGGGAATTCTTTCTATTGGCAAATTAAAGGCTCATCTAACAGATTTCCCCACCCAATCATGAGTTTGCTGACCTGAAGCAAAACCCCATGGCTCCTTTCTGGGAAGCTATTTGTCATGTTGAAATGTGCCCTGGATTCTCTCTAACATGTCCCTCTCAGCGTAGGTGTGGAAGCACACTGCAGACAGCTGTCTGGCCTGGGAATCCTTCCCTTAATAAACACACTGCACACAAACAGCATTTCAACAGCCTAGAGTCATTCCCATCTGTCTGGATGGCATTTTTCCCTGCACCCCTATTAACAGATTTTTGCTAAGTGATCTATCTACCAGGCTGTTGAGGGGCTTTGCTAGTCATCCCATCACATACAGAGCGAGATGCTTCTATTAAAGGCACTGTCTGTGACAGCAACCAAGGGTTGGCATCCCATCCTCTGAGACTTTCTCACACCTGCTATCTAACGCAAAAACCACAGCAAGTCAGCAGAGAAGAGGAAGGTACAGAGCTCATGGCCATCACAGGCTGCCAACAAGACAGCTTGCTTTGCCTCACATTACTAGAAAAGCCATGAAGGCCGAAACTACCTGAAGACCAACAACAGGAAGGAACACACCATGAAAAGTTCTAATATCAAATTTCATCACATAGCATCATAAAAGGGAGACAAGTTTTGGACATTAGAGTTAATTGCTCTGAGCTGATCCCACATAGGAAGACAAGTAAAGCTGCAGCAAGAGGACAGTCATATGACGTGAAAATAACACACACTTTTTTTTTTTTCTTTACAAAACGTCTGCATTCTCAGTATTTGAATGGCAAAGCCAAGGAAGGGGAAGCTTTTCCTTGCAGTGGTAGTTTCTATCATACCTAGACAATCGTCCATGCTGTTATTTTAGGAATTCTCTGATGCTCTTCTGTTACATTGAGATTTTGTGGAGCGATGAGGAGTTGCAAGGTACAAAGCCTCTGACAGGACCTTTTCGACACCTTGTGAGGTTTGCCCTTCTGAGCAGTATGAGCTCTGAGAAGTTGACCTGTTAATGATGGCTGTTAGCTGTCAGCTTACACAGCTAGGGATCATGAAGCAGGTTGCTTGGGATTTAGTCCCATGAAAGCAGCAGCTACTTTAGGGGCAATTTTAGGGCAGAGTGAAAGACAGATGAAGTTACCGCTCTGTGTCAACAGGACTGGGTGTCTGTCTTAAAGATGTTCACAGACATCTAATGCTAGAAATATTTTTATACAAAACGAACCCAAAAGAAATCCCCAAAGCAGTACCAGTCTACTCACTCAATAATTCTTTGCTTATCTTGGATATTCTCAGAGATAATGATGCTTGGGGAAAAAAAAAAATAAAAAATTCATTTATTGAGGTTTTCCCCTCCCAACTAATTTATCCTGACTGCTCTTGCAATGAACTGAAAGTCTCTTTCTCTATTTAGTATTTAAAATAATCTATTGCCTGAAACCAGCCATCAGAAATCCACATTATAATTTTGCTGAAGAGTAAAGATAAAGAGAGATAAGTCCCTTCTTTGGGATACAATTATCTTTCATAGCTTTAAAAAAAAAAACACAATGGTGTAAGAAATCACATATTATAAATTATTTAATACTGTAACATTAAAATCAGCCTGTAACAAAAACCCACTCCAGAGAAGATTCCTGAACACCAGTATCATCGCTGTCTCATGATCAGAATTCAGGATTCGTGCATCCCTCTGCATTAGGTGTTAACTATTCTAAGTAAAACTGATAATGTTTCTATCTTCCAGCAGTAACAAGAAAGCAGATCAGCCTCAGGAAGGAACTACATCCCCAAGTTATGATGTTGCAAGTTAATTTCACGACTTTCATGGCTGGAATATAATAACATTATTTCATAATTAATACTGGACTCTTTTCCCATAAAAATAACAGGCGGAGAGTTGTTTAAAGGCTTTATTCTTACTGTTGGTGTGGAAAAAAAACAATCAATCCAGTTCCCACTGTAAAAATATCATAAACCTCTAACATAGCCAAAACAATTCTAACATCCTTAACTGTGATGAAAAGATAAAAAAAAACAAATCACTTTTTATAAAATCCTTACCTACGTTAGAATACAGTTCTTTATACTAGGTCTTTCCTGACCTTGTCTTGGCCTACATAAGTCTCTTGACTTCTAACAGAGAAGCTTTTGACTTGAACACGCCATTAGAAACTTCAAATAGCATCAAACAGTGATTTACATGACTGGATTTACTGTAAGTATGTACTCAAGTAGACATCATTTAGTAGCTTCATGTAACAAAAATTCAACAGTTATGATATAAATACACATTTTTCTCCAACCACCCTCCTGCAGAAAAACATCTATCTGACTGGGATGGGAAAAATCCCATTTCTTATAGTTCACCAAATTCAGTTCTGGCCAACAAGGAAGAAGTCTCCTGGGAGAGAAAACCCATCATAGTCAGCCATCTCTAATACTGATAAAACCAGTACAACTAATAAAAATAGTAACAAGTGTTTCTTTTATCAAAATTCATAAGACCAGCTAGAATTGAAACTGGGATCTTTCCGATAATTTTACAACAAACATAGTGGCTGTGACTCAGCTGTGGTTAGTGCACTGTAGCACTCATGGTGTACCGCTGGCTTCCCTAGTGGGACATGGGTCTCCCTAAGTCTTGTGTGATATGCCCCAGCCCCATCCGGCTGTCTTAGCTGTTATAGAGAATCTGACGTGCCATCAATCTGCTATATTAAGTCTGCATCACTCAATCCTGTATACACACAGCATATTTATTAACAACTTGCTTCTTACTTGGACTAATGAGACAAATTCACCTAACATCCAGCTCTGGATATCTACAGTTTATATTGGCTCGAAAACATGAATTTCTGGCCAAATACATACATATCAGGGGCTTTCAGTATTTTATTTCTTAATAATAAGGCAATGAAATCTTAAGTAGATCTTATATATAGTCTTCAAATTCTAACATTCACAGACATGATATTTAGTGCATAGTTGCGTGTGTATCTATTACAATCCACAGACTCACTACTGATGATACTGAAGGAGTTCTAAGTGCCCGAAGTCCTTTCCTTCCCCACTTTTTACAAGTTAAAAGCAAAATGTTGTAATAGGTACTTCTCTGAAAGAGCTTCTTAAAATAGTATTTGTTAAATGGCCTTTGGTGGATTGCTGAGGTTAGGAGAGAAATAAATTCAGCAACATGAAATGAAAACCCAAACAAGGGCTAGAAAAATGATTTCTATGTCTGTCTTAAATGCATAACTGCCCGAAGTTATGCATCACTTTGTACGTAACTTCAAAAAACAAGCAGCAATGAGCCTGTGCCTGTGTCTCCACCAGCTGCACGGAGCCCTTAGCGTTTTCACTTGATTTTCTTTCCACTTCATATTCTGGCCCTCAGCCCATTGCATATCCAAGTCCTCCAATCCCTGAGCATCCCTGTCACCCTTCTTTCACCTTCTCGGGGCTGCACCCAAAGGCATGTGCAACCATCAGCCCGGGTTTCACAGTTACATGAAACAGATGGAAGCTCTTGTTAAGTTCATGCTAGTGTCACACGTGGTTCAAGTCAGAGCCCAGTAATTAGACCGTCTCCTGCTTCTGCCTGCATTTCTCGCTGTCGGAGATACACAGGCATCTTATATAATATTTGGGCTGCCTCCCTAGAGGGTGTCCCTAGAGAAAAACTGCCAGCATGTACACAGATTCCAATAGCCTCTTAATGTTCAGCACAACAATGCAAAATTATACTAGCAAAGGAGTTGGTGCAATCACTTCAATCAGGTCATCTCCACTTTAAATACAGAGGCGAACGTAATAACAAATTAACTCTCTGAACTGCCTTAGCCTTCAGCCCCTTCCAGCCATCATTTACTCCTTCGCAAGATCACTTACTGCTATGGCTTCTTAACATGGTTTTAAATTATTTGATGACTGAAAATGACTTTGAAAAGCATTTTGGAAAGGCAACAGCTCTTTAAAGTATTTCTCTTCTCTTGGTAAAACTGCTACTAAATATAAGCAATGCTGTCTTTGAAAACCTACAGGGAGCTAGGAAATGAGACATGACTCCTTAAATATAGCTTCCTATTTCTGAAGTGTACCTTTACCTAATACGTCCATAATGGCTAGAAAAGAATAGGACTGTGTAGGCACTTGAGCGGTGCTAGAAATGGGGAGGAGGAGGTGTTGCTTGCCTAGATTATTTCTAATAATGAAAAGGTTTTCATGCAGCCTTTAACCTACTAGAAATTGTATAATATATATTAAACCTCCTTTTTTCAGATCTTCATAATCCATCCAATGAAAGTAATGCTATTATCAACTGTCGTTGGAGAGTTAATGATGACTTTTATAATTTCATGGATATTTTTTTAAAGATTATCCCTCATGAAGATGATCATTACTTCCTTCTAACACCATTTATGTTAGTTCCTTCTTTAAATTGCAGATTCTCCCAAGAGCAGAGTTCTTCTGGTCATACTCCACTGCTGACAATGACTGTCTCGGAAGTGCATCTCTTAGGACTTAATACACCAGATTCAGACACACAGGATTCTAACAGAAAATACAGTTTCCAAAAAAAAAAAAAAAAAGAACAAAAGAAAGAAAAAAAAAGAAAGACGTTTCTTTCATGACTAAATGCTTGCTTCCAGTTTTGCTGTCCAGAAGTATTTTGATTCCTAAACACAATATTTCAATTTAGGGCAGTTCTACCCAAACTGCACTTCATTATTTGCTGTTTCTTGAAATAAACCACTCTAATGCTGTGCTGCTCTTATCATACCTATTAAAGCACTTTGCATCATTAGTTCCAGCAATCAAACAGGTAAGGAGCAGGAGCTGATGTGACCACGATCTACAAGTACCAAGACAGAGAGAGAGAATCAGTATTTCTGACCATGGAGAATATTCCAACTAACCAACATAAAAGACAGTTCCATGGCTGGAAATCAAACCTGGGAAAAAGACTTGAGCAGAGAGATATACTGTCAACTACTTACTGACTGATATAGATGGCCCATTTCTTGAAGTTTTTCACTCAAGACTGAGTATCTTTCTAGATAAGATGCCAATTTTGGTATGAATTATCAGGTGGGATTCCACTATGTGTGCAGTAAAGGGAATCTGGGGTGATCACAGGGTGCCTTCTTGTCATTCATCTCTCTGACTCATCATGGTTTTTATCACCGTCTCCCATTTGTGGCCTCCATCTTGAAGACAACTTGACTCTTCACATCCAAAGCCACCTGTCATCTCCTGCATATATCACTGTATTTAAGAGGGCTTGGCAGAGACGAGGATTTCCCCGAAGCACCAAAGCCACCTATCTCTCTCTCACTCCCTCTCTATCCTCTCTTGATTTCAAACCTTGCTGCCTTCACTGCAGTGATATTTACCTAAATTGCTATCAGATCCTATTATGTTTCTTTCTCTTTTTCAGTTCTCCTTATTTGGCCCTTTACAGAAAAGTGATGACTGCATTTATTTATTTATTTTTCCTGAAAGTTATAGGCATGCAAAGTTTGGCTGCAGTCTGAATTTCAGATGCAGCTTCCGCAAATGGTGCTATAGCTTTTCCTCCCCTGCCCAAGTAAAACATCAAAGGCATTTGAAATGTATTGCCATTTATAAGACTGCTTACAAATGCCATATTAATGTATTCTGAAGCACATTATTCCAAATAACATTTGTAGTGGATTATATAAAAAGCAGCCATCGTTTTCTCTTTAGCTATACAGGCAAGTTCACCTGCTGTTCCCTGTATAGCAATGAAATGCATAGCAATAAACAAAAACTCCCAAGTTGAGACAGGATGTCTCATTACCATGGCAATACCGTGGTCGATGCTGTTAGAATCTCAATCTCTATCTACATTTGATGACTTCTGGGGGAGGAACAAATTACTAGAAACCAAACTCCACTACAGTCACCAACGGTGAGACGGTCACCAACAAGGACCAGATGAAGAATTTCAGCTCTTTTTATTAGTGAGAGACACAAAACCAGAGCTTGCTATTTCACTCTGTGATGTCCTATCACAGACAATCTGCTTAGATAATACTTACTTGGTTCAGCTGGTGATTTCTGCTCAGAGGAATCTCCCCAGACTTACAGACTTCTTATTTCAGGATTGAACTTCTATCTGGAAAGTGCCTGAGTGTGCCTTTTGCACATTGCCTTGCTCACTTGGCTAGGAAGCCCTGAGCTCTGGGATGTGAATATGTAGCACGTACTGTGTGCACCTTCTTCATCTTTCAGGGGAAATTTCCCCCCCCCCCTCAGTTGACAGAGTCAATGAGTGCAACATCTCAAAGAGAACTTGGAACTAAATTTACATTACAGACAAAGGGAAGAGCTGAGCAATGGAGAAAACGTGGATCAACACCCATGGACTTAAATATGACTTCCTAAGGTCCCTTCCAGCCACAGTTATTCTATCATTTCCTAGTCGTTTCTAAATGCAAAAATCCAGGGTAGGAAAAGGCTTCCTTCTTGATTCCAATTTATAACATACTGGCTGTTTTACCAGTTATGCTTTTTTATAGTTATGCTTTCTGGTAACTAATTTATGAACTGAAAAATTAGGAAAATATTTCTCTCCCTTCACTACTAACCCCACCTGGCTTCCTAATCTACAGACACTGATTCACGCCTGTTGATAGTCTCTCACTCAGTCCTGTCCGCCTCCATTTGTATTATCCCTCTGTATCCTCCAATCTGCAGAATAGAGGAGGAAAAAAATGCCAGTAGCAGAAAAGCCTAGTTTTTTGTTTCTCAGTACAATCTTTCTTCAAGAAGCAGAAAGATCTTAGGCTCAAGACTGTCATAGCTTTCATCAAAGCTGGCTTTAGTTAGGAACATTGTGACGATAACATGGATTTACTAGGTTTGCACTGCACAACCTGGAATTTTCTAGAATTCAGTTACTTCATTACCAAACAACTTGTTTTGTCGGCTGACTGTCCTTTGTTTCAAGGCACACCATTAAATTTAACCCAAGACACCTATATTCCAGAATGACTTGCTATTTCTATTGTTGCACTTGCTTTACAGCAATAAATTCCTGGTCAGCAAGCATGGAGCTGATGCAAGATTTATTTCTGCCAATTAGAAAGAACCCAATCCAGTAATATGTATGCTACATTCCAAAGCCATTGTTTTTACAACTTTGATTTTGGTCTGGTAAGACACAGACTCCCTTCTTATAGGCTTGCCATGAAAAAGATGTCAAGCTGCATGTTGTCTGCATCACATAACCTATTTCAAAGGCTTGGGAAGCAATACATGGTCTTCAAACTACTGCACCACCATTTCCTTGTGGTGTAACTGTGGTGCAGTGACTGCATTTCACACAGAAACATCATCCTTTTCCCATCCAGTCACTACAACACTCCCCTTGCCCACATGCCTTAACAAAACATCAAGCAACCTCCCTGCTTCCAGCCTAGTTCATTCTTTCTACCACCATCGGAGTTTTGTACAGCAAGAGCTCAGCTCGGCTCATCACAACCCTTTAAGTGCAAAAGGTATCCCACAGTGAAATGCCACAATGCTAAATCATGCGGTTCAAGTCAGAATGATGAGTAACAGGTTTCTCTGCATCATACCTTAGAAGAAGTTTGTAAAATCCAGACATGCATCAGGGAAAAAAAGTTGACTTTATGAAAAAGTCCTCCCAAGCCAGCTGTGACCTCCCAGCCTAGGGCAGGAGGGCAGTAAGGCAATGCTGGAGCGTGCCTGGCTTGCGCAGTTCTGGGACAGACCCCTGGTCACACAGTGCCTCTCCAGGAACAGGCAGCTCCTGGGGATGGCATAGGAATGACACTGACTCAGGATTGCCTTTGGGTTGTTTTCTACAGCTCCTGCATGATGTAAGTCAGTCATATATACACCACAGTACAAAGCTTCTTAAGCCTCTCCATTCTGCTCTTACCCTCTTATATATGAACATGAGTGTATCAAGCACACATTGAGAAATTCCCTCCTGCTAAATAGGCAAATTTTGAATGATTCAAACTAGGGACAAAACTCAACAACAGCCTGCCTGACAAATTATCTAGCAGGTACAAAAATTCTCCAAGTTACTTTATGTGTTTTCTCCATTTCTTCATGTGTTTTCTTTTATTTATAGGTTCATCTTGATGAAAGATGAGCAGCAAATATATTTTACCATTTTATGTCATAAGTATTTTAGAAATATGGGTGTATCAATAACATAGGTATATAATAGAAGCTGTCTTTGGTATATTTATTAACATTTACCAATGCTTTAAGAATCCATATTCAGAATGCAATTATAGGTTGATTGTTTTCTTCATCAACTGCAGTGACATTGACTCTATATTCAAGTCAAATCTTACTCACACTCGCATCACAGCCTGATTTATTTATGATGTATCAATTTACAGACACAGAAGTTGCATGCAAAGGTAAACAAAAATGCCCAGAAAGTAAAATGTGCTTGTACTAAAAATGACAACATAAGTACTGGGCAGAAAAATCACAAGCAAAATAGTGTGGAGAAAAGTAAGGGAAAAAATTACCAGCAAACAACAAAGATCAGCTGAGCGAGATACCATACTGCAAAGTTTGCATCAGTCACCTTGAAAAGAAGGCATTTAGGTGAGCTGACTCCCACAGATAGGTGCCATGAGCTGAGAAGAGTCAGAAGAAATGCAAACTCAGATGGACTCCAGAGATAATGATTAAGAATTGCTACAAACTCAGTTATCATTGAAGGCACAAGATGATATAAGATTATTCAATTATTTTAGTTTTACAAGCAATTTCGAAGACCTAGGTACATATATGTGTTTACATGGGTTTTTCCAACCATTCAGTTTAAGAATTTCAGAATCTGAAAGTAGGGGCAGCTGATGCCATTTCACTTCAATTTGTATATGCAATTGAAATAGTATTCAGAAATATTATGTTCACTAGATGTACATGGATATGGACACTTCAGGAGTTGGAACCAGTACTTATCTACCCCTGTACAGACTTAGTGCAGCATCTTGATCAAGAACCTTCCAAATTCAGTAGGAATTGGAAACTTTGGTGCCTCCAAAGGACAGTGCCCTGGTTGCTCTAAGACCCAATGTAAGTTTAGGTTTATGTGAAAATAACTTCCCCAATTATAAGGTCATTATGCAGATAATTTTTTTAAAACTGTGATTAGTTAAAATCTTGTGATTACTAGATGGATTAGTTGTGAATAGGCTTTGGAATAGAATCTGCAGCTTCTGATTGGACCTATTAGTGCCCATAACTGCTAAAGGAAAAAATCCTAAATTATATGAAATACGAAAAGATTCCAGATCTGAAGCTAAGCTAAGTTTAAGAGAGTCTTTCAGAAACTTTAGCTCTGAGATTATAAATCTAACTTTATATGCTCGAACCTCTATAAGGTACACTGGGTTTTTCTTCTATAGAGTCCATCATAAGAAAAATTTGATGAGGATAAGTAAAACAATCCCTATTTAAAGATAACTTCTCCAACGTAAGTTCTAACATCACCTGTGAAAATTGTCCTATCTGCTTCACACTCAAACTCTTGAGCCAAAAATCCTACCATCAACAATTCCAATTGCTGTGGCAAGATTTTCTCTAACCGCTAAGAAAGCACTTGACCACATGGACTAGCAGTCCATATTCCTTGTCAAAGAGCCTTGGGTGCAATTCTAAGCATGCACATTTACTGTACTGAAACCACAGGAACCTGTCAGCAAAGGATAAGTGATGACACTAGAAAAGGGTAGATGAAAACTATTTCCATATATAAACTATTTCACTCTTGTCTTCAGATAAATGCTGCCAAGCATTAATTATTGTAACACATTAACATCTTCCCCACTTTCATTACAGAGATATTCAAATTAAAAGTGCATTTTTGGCAATACACTTGATAATTACTGACATCAAATTGCCATGAAAAAGCTCAGGACCATTCAAGGGATATGCTCTATGTTTCAAACGCATCAAAGTCGATGCAAATTTTTCTGGTGAGTCAGACACTGAATAGTCAAGCCAGATCTACATGAACGTGATTTATTCTTGTTCCCTTCAGGCACAAACATATCTTTCAATGGCACTTATCTGTTCTCTTAGTCTTACAAAATAACGTATGAATTAGTATAAATCAGAAAATGTTCTCCTAGAAATATGTTATTTCCACAGTGCTGGATACATCATAAATATTTGCTTACTAGGAGTGAAAAAACATTGCTGTTTTTAGTATCAATCTCAAATCATAGCATGCTTCAATATCTAAATAGTATCTGACATGATAGATTTCTCTTTAGTTACACATTTTCCATACTGTGTCAGTTAGAAGATGAAGATTTTTGTATACAATATATAATCATTGCACTTACCCAAATACATACAAGCTAGGACCTGCTCTGGCAGGGGGGTTGGACTAGATGATCTCCAGATGTCCCTTCCAACCCCGACCATTCTGTGATTCTGTGACCTCTTTCTCTTTGCTTATTATGAAGTCTAGCTTAAGGTCTTCTTACACACCTCTGGTTTATGCCAAAGATATTTCTCTTGCACAAACTAATAAATACTCTCTAGGCAGAAAAAGTAAAGTCATCAACTGTTCTTAGCACTGTTTTGAGGTTTTGTACATCACCATTACAAAGAGGAACAGGGAGTTTGGGGCTGGGGAGGAAACAAAAAAAAAAGAATAAATCTGGTAGCATTGCCTGGTATTGCATGCTGATTAGCATAATGCCGTAATCCCTTCTTGCTTGTGAACAGTCTGACTCCCTGCCCACTTGAGCATTTTCTTGTTCCACATGATCCCCTAAATTATTTGATCTTGGATGTTTCTGGACAGCAACAAACCATAAAAGTGTATTCTGGGAACCATGAGATGCAATAATTACTCTGCCTCTGCTACACTGACCTATCTCACCAATTACTTTGTCACATTAATACCTACTGTTGGCACTCTGCTTACAGAACAGCAAGATCAAGGTATCATCTCACATGCAGGTTGCTAGTTTAACAAAGCAAAGTATTTCTTTTTCCAGTCTCCTTACCAACAGAAACCTCTAATTGCTAATCAATCATCCAGCTCAGCCTAACACAACTACTCAACCCCCTCTTGCAGTCATTGTCTCAACAGGACCCTTTATAAAGTAGCTGTCATGTAGTCAAATGCAGAATTTATCCCGCTGTTCACCCTGCAGTAACAGAGAAGGTTTCCACAATTCAGTTATTATCACTATGAATTTTTTCCTTTTTTAAAAGCAGAATATAGGTCGTCTTCATTTCTGAATTGGGGCTGCTACTGGCATTGCCAATTCTCTGACCCATGACATTTCCCCCTGAAGATTTCCACCTCAGTCATGCATTCAAATCTGTATCTATCCATCCATCTTCATGGCACTTGTTCACTGCTCAGGGGAAAAGTGATTTTTATTTTTCATTTGATTGATGTTGTAATGTTCAGGATGAGAACACAGGATTAGAACCAATTATACAGTGGACAAAGACTCTCTCGCAGTTACCTGTTTCCTGAATACAAAGGAATAGCAACGTTCATATGCCATGAAAAGGAACTATGTCTGCACTGTCCTCCGCTGAAATCCACCCAAGGATTATATAGGATATGCAGCACCTCAAAAAATGTCTAGGGTGATATAATCTGCAAAGGCACTCACCCTTTTCAAAATGTTACACATTCCTTGCATGAAGAATCTGTCAGAATCGGAAGACGATGAAAAAAACCCCTCAGCACCAGCAGCCCTAAGTGTGAATAATTTAATTTGGAAAACTGTTGGGGGGGGGGGGGGGATTTTGTTGCTTTGTTTCAAAATTTTAAAACAGTCTTTAATTTGAAAAGCTTCCATTTTGATATGGTCAGGATTACCCCCTAAGAATCCATGAATTAAAGGTGCTCAGCCTAGAAATACTATCTCCACAAGACAGGCAAGGCTGAGCATCACATATTCCTGTTACTGCTCTGTGTCATACCCTCTCTTCATGGACTCTGAAGGTACTGCACCACTTTTCTGAGAGAGGATTGCTGTGCTATCAAACAGTACCTTGCTGGCTGCAGCAGAGCACTCTCCTACTTTGAGCCCATCAGCTAAACTACACATCCTTTTTGGGAATATATACTCAATAGCAATATATAAAATCCTTTTTTTCACTGGTTGAAAATATCCATGTAAAGAACTGTTTTGCAAAGCTGAGACTGGTGATGAAAAATTAATGCAAATTAACTGACTAGAATCAACTAATCCTCTCCAACTCAGTATCACCAAATAATCTTCTGCAATTCCAGATAAGCCCCTTCAACAAAGACAACATATTCCCTCTTATATGAGCTCAAAATGAGATGGGAAACCCAGAAAAAAATACTTAACTTTTCTAGTTTTTCTTTTCTATGATGATCTCACAACAGTTTACAATGGAGAAGGAATAGTACATTGCAGAGGGGGAGATCAATAATCAACTAATCAAGAATCCAACCACAAAAACAGAGAGCTAAAATGGCAGACTCACCATTCAATTCCCCCTGCTTCTTATGTGCTGGCTGCTGTCATATGGGAATACTGTACCAAATTCTGGACTGCTCATCTTTCCTGTGAAGGGTGAGCGATCATTCACTGGCAGAAAACTGGACATGTCTAATACTAAGAAGAGACTCAACACATCCAGAGACTGGGTGGACTTTTTAGTGGCTCCTCCCTCACCAAAACACTAATCTTAACAAAGCTGGGAACAAACAAATGCAGAGGTCAGCAGAAGCCCAATTGTATGGTTCCAGTGCAGCTACAATTCTTGGAAAATGGGTAAAAACATGGATCATGGAAAGAGCACCTTCTGCCCAGCTGCGTAAGTTTCTGGAACACCATTAAACAAGCCTTTGGCCTTCAAATGAAACTTCAGGTCTTTCCAGAAAGCAGCAGGGAAGGTAAACACAGGCATACACCATCTCTGCTGGAACACCTACATACAACTCTGTTCGGGAGACTTCTGAACGTTTCTGCAGGGGAGGATGACTCAAGAAAATATATTGCTCAAATAGTCTTTTGTCTTTCTTAACAGGCTGTTACTGCACACAGTAATATCAACCAACAGCTGTGATTATATTACTTAATGCATGTGTCCATAACCAAGCAGATCTTAGCATTTACTATTCATTTCTTTTAATGTAGGATTCTAATTCACTGAAAGACGACTTTTTTTTACATCTGATAATACCCCTTAGTCTATGAGCGGAATAAAAACACAGATTACTCAAATCCACAGAGCCATTCCATATTTTTTTCCTCCTACAGTGAAATGTTTTTGCAACATCAAAAATATTTGGCCTCAAGGTTATCTTCATAAAAGTTTGATTGTTTAGTTAGTGCTTATAGTGACAGTAACTGCGTCAGTACCAGACATTTCCAGTAGACCAGCAACCTGCGAGTATTTAAGACCCCTCAGGACTCTGCCTATCAGCTCATTTCACCTCAAAATGCTTTTCAGTTTCACCTTCATTATATAAATATGCCTATAAAATAAGAGATTATTTATTCTACTGCTCTTGACCCTTTTCTAGGTCTCTCTGCTTTTAAAATAAGTCAACAGGCTAAAGATACTTTTAAAAATAGATCTGCCCAAGGGAGTAATATTAGAGGCCGTAGAGATTTTCAAAAGCCTTCAAAAAGCATCCACCTTTGAGACTAAATTTTCAAGTTTATGCTCTGTTGCATACTTAAATTCACCAATTTTAAAGCCAGGAGTGAACAATAACAGAATCTACAAGGAACAGTCTGCAAAACTTCAACCAGTAATTTCCAGATCAACCTTACAACTTTCCTTTTCGTCACCTCATAGCCCTGTTTTACATGCAGCATATGATAAAATCCACTCCTATCCTTAAATGAATCATTTTAATGGTGAATTTCCCTCCCTGTTAATTATGAAAAGATTTTTTATAATGTTCAGCCTGTAGAAGCTATCATTGAACATTTGCCCTGTATTTGACTATGTATAAAACACAAACTTGAGTAGGCAAGCAACATTAAAAGTAACGATGTTGACTTAAGGACAAACCTCTGCAATTTACATTTGAATGCCAAAGTCCTACTTAGAGTTTTACTAAATTCTAGAAAGAAATTTATTGAGGGGAAAAAAAGAATTTTTCCTTTATACATTCTGATTTCTGCTGTCTTGATCACTAAAAACTGTTATAAAAACATTGTGCTATATTGACAGAAATAATAACTCTATTGCAACTATATAGCATGATTACGTTGTGAAACTCACAGCAATGCAGAGAACAAAAATAAAGCCGAGGCAGAAAAGGAACTAAATACCCCCATAGACCAGAGCACTGTTAAACTCAGTGAGCAGCAGGCACAGTGCAAAGTAGCTCAGGAGTTTCCTCAGCAGCTCTTCGCTGGAAGGAGGGGAAGCGCTACACTGGACATGTCCCGTTCTTCTCAACAAGCAGTGCCGGCTGCCCATTGTCAGGAATTGTCCACAGGACCGGACCGACATCTGCTCTGAGGCTGCTTTGTGTGTTTAGACAGAAAGATCACAGGGCAAGGCACCAGGATTTGACCTAATGCACTGACTTCAGTGGACCTTGGCTAATATCATTGCCTCTTGTAAGCTAATAAAAAGTTACACTTCCTTTTAAATACATGAATACAATTCTTACTATTTATATTAATAATAACAATTACTAATATCAGCATAGCTCAATATTATCATGCGTGGGCTCCCATCTCAAAAGATCAGCTGAATAAAGGGCAACCCAGAAGGAGTCATAATCTTTAGACAGATGCAGCTTGTTAAGCAAAACCATCTGCAGCAATCTGCTCCAGTGGGTTCTTCTGCTTATTAAAAATATTTTTGAAAACACTTCCACCGAGATAAGGAAAAACAAAGGCCAGTTAGCATTAATGATCCCTCTTTCTTTTCCAAAGCATTTGTTCATTATAATCATCACGCAGCTCATCATGCAAAGACAACAGTTCAACTACTGCCAAGACCACTCCCTGTCAGTCTGAACAATGTTAACTCCTTTGCTCCCCTGTTCTCCCTTCCCTACCCGTTTTCTCTTGATTTCTACAGAGATTACAGTCTCCTGGGGGCACAGCCTGTCTTTTTGTTCTGTGTTTGGATAGCACCTATCATATCAGGGTATCTAATCTCTTCTGTGAAGTACAGGCAGAGGTGTACTAAAAAACTTTTCTGAAGTAAAAAAAATGAGCAGTTAGCCCACGCTAGGTACATTTCCAATTCAGTGTCATAGATGAATGCCAGACTTCTCTGTGTGTGGAGATCTGAGATATGCTTAAACATTAAAAAAATCCTAAAACATGTAGTACCTAAAAATTGCAGGTAGCACAGCTGAAGCAGCACTTTCAACAGTTTCAAGAGATGGAGAAACCAACATAGTGTTATCGCATGTATTGAGATATGTTGATTCCCAGTCTATCATCATAATTGGTTTCTTTCTGCTTTGCAGAAGTAATACCTGCACAGGCTTCTGCCTGAAAATTAACATCACCCTGGTGATGAGGGGTGGTCTAAACATGAATCCACGTCCCTGAGAACTCCTCCCAAGATGCTTACATTGAAAACTCTGACATCTACATCCTTGTTAAAGTATTTAAGGCAGAAGATGAAGGTGGGAATCAAGACACTAACAGCTTAACACTTAAAAATAACACATTTTGCTAAACTCTGTGACTTGGGAATGTGCATTCTTCCCTATGAAATGCTGTGTAATTCTTCCAATCGAGGCCTAGTTTAACACCAGTAAAGAGGACACAGGTCTTTCACAAGTCCCCAAACTGTTTACAGTAAGAGACTACTTTAAATTTTTAAGCAACTGAAGTAAGAGCAGAGGTTGGCACTATTACAGAATTCATTCAAGATTTATTTAACTTTATTCAAGGGGGTCCAAGCTGTGTGATCAAGGAACAAGCACTGTTCTGGTCAGAGAACCAAAATCTCCAATAATCACCCCACCACCACTTTTAACATTTGTTTTCTGCCCATGGTTAGATTTTGCGGTAATTTTGTTTCCTCCATCTCCGAAATAGGAATGGTACTCATTACCAAGAAGAGTTTTCACAGTAATTGCTTCAGAGCATCTGGAAAAAAAAAAAAGTTCTGTTGTGATAATATTGGCTCAATTTCTCAGTGTTGGCAGATGACTGGAAGCATACCCACATTAGTGGAGTGGTTTTTTTCCCCTTTAATACTGTCTTCATATTTGTCAAATGAAGAGCCCAAGTTTTTTCCAGATGTCAGAAAGTCTTAGCAAAATCAATAAGAAATTCCTAACTAAAAGAATCTGTGCACATAGTACCTTTTTTTTTTTTTAAATATAATTGATTCATTTCAGCAAGGCACAGGCAGATTGGTAGAAGATCCATACATCAGAAATTATGCATGCCTGAACAGTTTGATAGTTTTTTAGATGTTATTCCAATGGAGCATTTGAAACTGGAGCTGAAAATTGTGTTGAGTTTATGCATCTAGGCCATTCCTCATTGACAAGTTAATGATTATCTTTTGCCATAAACTTCTCCAAACTACTACATGCACAGCCACTATTGGCCAGCATGATGAAAAAGCCAAATTAGTTGATGCAGTTTTCAGCTAAAATGTATAAACAATCATCATAATTAAAAAGAAGATTATCAAAACAAGAAGACAGTTATTTTAGAAGCATGCGTCTTATTCTCTTAATACCCTTTTCGTTCTGCCTTGGTCTGGATTTGCCCCTGAAAAAGAAGCTCAAGAACAAGGAAAGGAGAAGGGAAAACAGGCGGACGTTGCATTTATTTGGAAAAAAAAAAAAAAGAAAAAAAAAAAGAAACATTTATGAAGTTTTTTGGTTCCACTCAGCCACGTAACTCCAGATTATTCTTCACTTCTTTCCCATGAGTCTGCTTTTTCAAGTGGTTTTCTTATTTCTCCTTTTGTCAATAAGGGCATTTTAACACTGTGCTGAGACCATATTGCTGCCACAAGAATGCTCACAGAAGAAAAATGAGTCATAAATCCATTCAAAATGATTTAGCCACTGTTTCTAGGAAAAAAAAAAAGGGGGAAAAAAACCACTATTTCCTATAACAATGAAATACTGATAGGTATTTGTGTTACCAGAGTTCAGTTTCATACTGGTGTACCAGTGAACCATGCACAAACTGAAGAATTTAGTTACAAAAGCCCGTTTCTGCCCCTGTAATCGTGTCTTTTTTAAGGACTTCTGTTGACAGAATGGCACAACATGACACCTCTGAACAGTATCACTTTGCCAGCTAAAAGCTGCTGCATATGTAGAGCCTTATTCAAACCTTTATTTAAATATTAAATGAAGCAGCAGTAATTATTTTCCATTGATCCAGGTAACCAGTCACATGATCTGAACAAAAAATACTCAAATAAGAGTGGCTTAGTGAATATTACCCGTCAAATCTGTCAAGTGAAATTCATTTGCCATCAAATCAGTGTGATTAATGAATATGACAAAGTTTATCATCAGACAGTTCAGGTGCAGAATCAGAAAAATTATCTGTGACAAACACTGTACCCCATTCTCCTCTCTAGAAGTTGTATCACATCGTGGTAATAGTAGAAATTAAACTGCTACTGAGATCTTGTCACAAGATTTACCTGCTGTAATCATCCTAAAACACAAAGGTCAAATCTCCCTTGGAGCCAAACTTTTAGAAGCTAATTGAAGCTTTTTTTCCAACAAACAATAGCCAATTAACATCGGTGCTTCTACTTTTCCCTAGCTGTCAGAGACATAGCTCTTGGATATTTCTTTCTTGTTAATATGAATTAGAACTTTTTTTTTTTAAAGGGAGCAGGAAAATAGAAATAGAAACCGTATAGCTCAGAAGCATTTATCGGCAGGAAGGAGAGAAACGGCCATAAGAGTAACAGACTAAAGATTTCCTACAAATTCCATTATGGTGCAGGAGTTATAAGGTCATGTTGTTGCATTAGCATGTAAAGATCAAGCTTTGCTAGAAGAAAGCCCAGCTGCTTGCTGACAATGCTAAAGAGTTTCCTCAACCCTCAGGAGGGCTATAACCCAACATGTGGGTTATAGCATAAGCCACCTGCTGTTTCAGCATCCTGCCAGCCAGCAGGTAGGGACAATGAAAACAGTACCTGGAACACCTGCACACCTTGAGGCTAAGGGTATTTTTAGCATACAAAGCAGGAAGTCACTTCAGATTACAAACCAACACACAAGACAATAAGCCAAACTGTGTTTGAGTAGAAATGTGCATTTCAAAGGACCAGTGCTAAATCTGAACCACAGATCTAGAGGTGGGTGATAGGGGCGCATCTAGGCAAGATCTTCAAAACAGAGAGCACATCCTCATCTCGTAATATAGCAGATACCCAGTAACACACCTGATGAACTTCTTTCCCTGAGGTCTGTCCCCAAGCACTGAAATTTCTATGACCATAGAAGAACCCATTCAGATATTCCACACATACTCTGGTACTCCACACACTCTAGATGAAAGTTTCTCACTCTAAAAATCATTTATGTATGATGCACCCTGACACACTAATCTATTACTGGTAATACAGTTTCAGTGGCATGGACAAATATCCTACATATAGTCATTTACTTTCGAAATGGTGCAGAGAATTTTCACAAGCTCAATTTATCAAGACAGATCCCAGAAAATACATGCAGGTGCCACTAGCTATGATGGACAACTCATGAATACGCTTCCATCCTTGTTCTCTTTCCACGGAGAAGTATTTCCTCAGTAGAACAGGTAAGCTGCAGTGGCTAGCTGAGAAAATCCTGTTCTGAATGACCAACCACCCATTACTAATTATATCTTACTTGCATATTAAGTTCTGGTGGCCTTAAAAAGGGAGAACAAAACATGAATGTTATCACAGTGATTAGGCTTTCTTCCTCATTAAAGATCTATACGCACACACTCACAGGATGGCAGAGCAACCACAATGGCAAAGAACAAAATTGAGATGGATCTGAAGAGACCCATCAGAATAACCCTTCAGGGATTTGCAGCTACATCACATGAACTTCTTTAACTAACTAGTCCTCGTTGTGACTGACATGCCCTTCCTGGAGAAATCCTAAAAGAGCTTAAACTGATAACACCTAAAATACCTTCTAGGGTACTGATAGTTCTACAAGTTTCAGGACAATACAGTGTTTCCTCCTGGTGTAAGCTCTCTGGTGCCTCAAGAAGGTGGTAAGGCCTAAGAGGTGTTTCCCCAGAACTCCTATGCAGAAGTAAGTTACAGCCAGGAAGCTCAGACAAAGCTCATTAGCATGACTGCTAGCTGAACTTGGATCATTCTTTAACCCCAGATAGAATTTAAGGATACAAGATATGCATGCATTTCCGCAGGGAGGGAAATTCTACCTCTGCCATTGAAAGCCAAAGCCTACTGTAGTCCTTCTGCAAGTATTACTACAGTAGGTTGGAAACAAAGAGATTTCAGCATTAAGTTGTTTAAATGTTTTGCCATTGGTGGCTTTGATGTGGTGTCAAGGGCTACAGAAGGATGCCATGTAGAAACACAGAGATGATAGGAAGATGCAGATGCATCTACAGCTCTATCTTAATGCTTCCACCAGCAGCACTGCAGAGACGAGCTCCATAAGATGTTCCATGATGTTTCCACTTCAACCTGGTGCCGCAAAACCCATGTTGATGCTGTCTTGCACAGATAGGTATGGGTGCACAGACCAGCCTAGCCCAGTACCTATCACACACTCGTGTAATCAAAAAATCCTTGCACTTCTGCTGGCATTTGTCCTGGTACAAAAACCTCTGGCATGTCAAAAACTTCAATAAAACCAAACAAATTAAACACAACACTGTCCTGTTTAACTGGCTTCGAGTGCATAACCCTTTACCTGAGGAATTCCTTGATTTTTTTTTTCCAGAGTTGAATAAGGTCACTCACCTTTTAGAGTTAGAGGTGTAGGCTGATGAAACCTCATGCAAATGGTTTGGAACAAAGACTTAGTGAGGAAAAAAAAAAAAAAATCAGTAAATTAGTGAGACTTCCTTTCTAGAGACAAGAATAAATAAATCAGAGGAAACATGAAATAACTGAGAATAAAAAAAAATTGTTCTGATGATATAACGTGCAAAATATTTTATCCCAAGGCTAAAGTTCATCAGTTTTCACTTTGATTTATTTATGCAGCACCACTTTGGGGTATGGTAAAATTACAGAGCAACAGTCTTCTGAAATTTGACAAATTTGTCATGTCAACAGATGGGCTGTAAGAACAGAAGCTCTGAACTGGGATTAAGGATGATTTGGTCTTGAATTATTCCATCTAACTGCTAGTTACAGCTAAAACAGCTAGATATAAACTTAGATCATTATCCATGTATTATAAATCATTCTGCTCATGATGTTGCTTATTCAGAAAAACTACATATATCTCTCCTTGTAAACTTTCCCCTGCTGTTCTGATTCTTTGAAAAAAATTATGCTGGACATTAGGTAGGGGAATTAATATTGGCTGACCAGAAAAATGGATGCCTTCCCCTCTTGACATTTCAGCCATCACATTGAGTTATGTTGCTTAAATCTAATCATAGCATGCTACCTTGTACCATGCTGTTATACCTGATGCAATAAATCACTGAATCCTGTTAGAATCAATCTATGCTCAGCTGCAGTACTGCTATCGTACCCCAATGGTTTGTGCTGTGTTTAAGAGACCCAGCACCAAACTCACACTGCAGCAGAGTGCTCCATTTCGTGAGTCTTGGAATTACATTTAATTTAAGGGCATGGATTCCAGTGATCAAGAATTCACTTTATTTGTATTTTTAGGATGAAGAATTCCTGGAACTACAGTCCTTGATTGCTCCAGGAAAAGTAAGTAGCACTTAGGTGGAATGCACAACTTTGGGACTCTCATTGGCTCTCATGTTTATAAAACCTATAATCGATTTGACCTAAAGCTAAAATTAGACAAAGATGATGTTCACATACATTCATGTATCCAAATACACACATATTCCCCCCTAGAAAATCATACTCTTTTGTTGCATGAACCAGTTCATGGCTGCAAGCAGACACATACACAAAGAAAGCTTCCCATGCACCATGTCATTAATCTATATACCCAGCTTCTTCATCCAGATCAATACAAAGTTGCTGTACACATATTAAACGTGCTTACGCTTATGTAACACTTCATAGGCTACTATTTTCTAATTTGGTTTTCCAGAGTGCTTCTGTTGGATATAAAGTGTCATACACATGCGTGTATGTGCAAATGTAATCTCAAATCTAGAAATCTCCAAGTACTAGACTGACCTAGAAGAGAAAAGTTGTCACTTACAGCAAGCCTAACCAATAATTACACATAACTGTGGGCCGAAGCATCAAAGAAAGTAACTCCACTGGTCTGTGACCACAACTTCCATAAATAAACCTCCAAAACCAGGCAAGGTAATAAAACTATGACAGCTGGCATCAGGGATTACTAATAACAAAAATAACTCAAATGGTAACCTGTTACAGTACGTTGTTAATTAGATCTTCCACTTGTAGAGCACATTTTGCAGGAAATACTATGTAGTTACATACAGTAATTTACACAAAGACTGCCTGTCATAATCCATGTGTTTGGCTCATAATTTTCTTCCCCACTGTCTTATTTACCCATTAACTATTATAATAATTTCCAAGCATGAATCTACCATAGGTTTCAAAGAACATTTGCACACCTTGACATACACAGACACTGCAAACTGTATGGTCAATACAAATCGACTTTATCATACGTCAAAGCAAGGGAATAAAACCTAATCCCAGGCTTCCTGAAGCCTGCCGCTGCAAATCTTTCCCTAAAAAACAAGGAAACGAAACCCAGCAGGTTAGCCATTAAAAGGAGATAGGACAACTCACACCATTGAATGTCAATGGCATTTATTGGAATCTCCTTCCTAGAGCGAACTTCACCAGTGCTTTTTCATTATTTATCTTTTAATTTCCATAAGGGCAAGAAACATGCTAGACTCAACCACCGAATTAGCGTACTTATCTCTCTTAAGAGCCATGAACTCCATTTCTGGTCACGCTCATGTATCTGCAAGCTAGAACCATCAGTCAAATATGCATTACATACCTTTCCACCCTCCAGTGCTTGTCCCATCCAAAGAGGATGGGCATGACCAACAACGACACCTAGGGACCGTGGATATTTAGCTCAAGCTGTGAAGAAATGCAGCTTCCTCCTCTGGCAGCTGCCACCGGTGAGCAACAATACTCCTGTGTTAGAATGTTTCTGGCTACATGCAAAGCTGTAGGGATTCTTTGGCAGAATTAGGAACTAACTTCAGACACTTCTGGTGAATAAAAATTTCAACAAATACGTAGTTTTCAGAGCTTTTTTGACACAGGTCTAATAATAAAATCTAAACCACATTTTAAAGCATGAGTGAGACTATTGATAACTGCCTGCACTTCGCTGGAAGAATACCATTGTGGTTTGCACAATGTTTTGCTTTACTGCCTCCTTTAGCCTGTTCAAGAGTTACTTAGCTGCAGATGAGAGCATAATTTTGGTTTACATTCAGGTTTGTCTAACTCTGAATCCTCTAGAGAAGAGAGAACAGAATGGTACAATCCAAATGCTGCTTTCTAAAGCACAGGTACAGACAACATAATGAAAGCATTCCCATAACACATTTACACAAAACACACAGCAGTTTACAAACAGTCATACAAAGTGAGGATTCCGCATTGCGTGCAACTCTTTCCCTCTGCTAAGCTGATTTCTTATTCAATGTGGGGATTTTAGTATTGCAGAAACGACCTATTACTCCCGTAGCTGTGTGAATTTTCTGTCTGCTAAGTCCAAACAAACCTGTATCAAGCTTGCAGGAGCCTTGCCTTTTTACCAATTACACAGTTAACTATTCCTCTGGCCCAGCACTCTCTGCCATTTGGGAACTGATTATCTTGCTAGCCACAAGTGTGGGAATATTAATTTGTATGGTGACTGCTCTGACATGGTATTGCACTTCCTAGCAGACCTACTCCAGGCCTTCCCATGGCTAGTTTCAAACAAGCCCCTTCCCCTACTTCCCAAACAGTGTCAGAGCAGCATTTACCTCCTAGGTGCCCGCTTCTGGGAGGGCCTATCCTTTTCTGTCAGGCTACAGGTCAACAAGCTTAAACAAAAAAATGAAGGTCTTCAACAGTCAGATTGAGCCACAACACGTGCAATCCTATGTAAACAAACCCCAATGGGGGATAATGAGTGCAGAACTGCAAAATTTAACTTGAGAGAAGCATGATTTCATGAGACTAGATGAAATTAGGGTTTGTTTTTTGATGTATTATGGAACGGGATGGAGAAGAGAGTGGTTCTCTAGAACAAGCTATTTGTTCAGCTTCGGATAATCTATCCTCAAACAGCATGTTCCAAGTCCTAATTCTTGAGCAAGTAAATGCACTTTCAACCTTACTACACTCATGAGAATTGCTTGACCGTAGCTAACAGAGTTACCAACAGAAGCATTAGGAAAGAAAACTTTTTAAAAGTTACCAATAAGACTTATGAAGAGAAAACCTTCTTCTACCCTATATTGATCAAGCTCAACTAACTCTTGTAATTACGTTTCCAAATTTAAACAGGAATGATTCAAGTTGCAAAAATTTAGTACACCTTTAGATAGGCATCATTGCAAGGAGATACTTTCCTTCCTTGCCTACACATGCCACTTTCCCAACTCATAATGTTATCATCAGTGTACTGTCTCTGACATCTATAATTCCCATTTTAATCACACAGGACCCCAAAACTATTACATATGGCACTAGAGAGGGTTGAGTGTATTCCCAATTAAGCCTGAAGATTGACAAAGATGTATGTACTGCTTATTACAAAAATACATTACTCATCTAAATCTGTTGTGGAATGATTCATGAGCAATTCTTTTATAAGCTATGCAAAAACTGTCCCTGTTCAGAGTTCCTTCCTAAATTTAGATTCCACAGCAGTTCACTTTAAAAGAAATATTAAATCAGTGATGTGATGGGGAACATTATTCTTTTAGATAAAAATAAGAGGTTGTCTGGGGATTCTAATTAGTTCAATAAGCTATGAATGAGTACAACCAACTTTAAATACTAAGAATAATTTTGAGTCTCCGTTCCACTAATTAAGAAATACCTTTAGTTGTAGCTGAACTGAAGAGTCCTGATAACTGTAGCTAATAAGCCTAGGCTAGTTTTGATGACAATTAGGCTAGATAAACACATTAGAGCTTTTTTTCTGCCTTAGAAACAGTAAAGATTTAGCTTCAGTCTTGCCTCCAGCAATGCTTTACATAACTGCATTTTATAAAATGTCATCAGCTCTTTCAGTGCCCTCACAGTACTGTGAGGGAATGCCATAGTTCTATATATGTCACACATATTCTGACTACTTATGAAAATAATAGGAACACCATTAACTTGATTGACTGCATATGGATGAAGAAGGGTTAAACTGTTCTTTCCACAACTTGACCCCAACAAAAAAGTTTAGAGAACAGCTTCAGTTGCATTCAAATTTCCAAACGGACCTCAGTTTTCCCTTTGGATGCATTGCAAATTTTGCATAAACTTGCATTTGCAGTTGAATGTCAAAGAATTTTATTGTTCCTTAAAATCACTGTATGGACAAACTTTTTCTTTCTTTCTGCATACATGAAACCCAATTAAACATTCCCATCCAACAAGGAAATTGCTTAAATTCAGCCCACTTTGTTGGCAATAGAAATCATAAGTTATAGGTTACTTTCTAGGCATTTGTATTCTCCACAGTGTTAAGATTGCTAAAGATGAACCTGACACCACTGCAGTTTATTGGGCAGATGATCAGAAATTTCCTGATGACACTAGATCCCACAAAGCAGCTCTAGCATAAGACTGCAGACATTTAGCATGAAATTGTTCCTGTCCTAAGCTTCTAGGTTTCCCGTTGGAGAACAGGAGCCTTGGCAGTCTTGGAAGACCCAGCTCAAAACAGAGCTCTCAGTACTTTTCCCTTTTTCGCTTTTAAGGTTAGTTTGGATGACCTTGCTGGGTACAGGATGTAGCACATTCCAAAACATCTGACTTAGTCCCTCTAAAATAGATATTTGTCTGTTGTAAGAGGCATTATTTAACACCTTTGGAGGCTAATTTTATTATAACATTCTTAAGTACTCTGTGAAAACTTAAACACAAGTGCAAACTGGAGCAAAGTTTTAACTATAAATTGGTATTCTGGGAAAAATATGTAAAGATTAATTAATAATTGCACTCTGATAATGCTGTTAAGAAGGCCATGTAAGTAAACAGAGATATTATGATTCCATATTGCCAGTAGAGTGCAGAGGAAAAAGAAAACAGGGAAATTACATCTGAGAAAGGATCCAGAAAAGCATATTTACATGGCCTTTCATCTCTGGCAGAAGACACGGTGATAAGGGAATTCACCTTAGCAATCTTATCATTAGCTCACAGCCTGCCTAAAGTGCACAGCAGACTGTGGAAAAAAAACGCATACAGCTTGCAGAGAAAAACATCTTGTTTCACTAAGATCTATGTACCGCCAAAGGACAGTGACATTAAAAACAGGAAGATGGCCAACAGCAGCCCCTATAGCAAGTTTACAGTAAGAGCTTGAAGGTATGTGAGCTGTAGAGAAATTCAGTAAGTAGCATCTGTTTCTTTGATTTTGTATTAGGCCTTTCCTAGTAATAAGACAAATTAATCTGAAAGCCAATGCAAATCACATCAACTCCATGTTTTTTTCTCCTGGAGAAAAAAAAAAAATTACCAGGTCAGATATCTCAATCAAGAATAAATCTGAGAACTATGTCAGGGAATAAAAAAAGAACTTCTCTGATCCCAGATAATCCTCTTCAAATGCAATTCATAAAGCACATCTGCAATCTTCTATCCAAACTGCTTCCCAAGGCAAGGTGCCTCATGAATCCAATTGATAAATGTGTGCAGAGAGCTGTTTATTCTCATTCTAATTTTTTTTTCCTTGCTTTTTTTACCATGTAATAGAAATGAGCACACTGGTACACTAGGGGACCCAGAATGTTACTTTCTTTAAACATTTTATTTGTGAAGCTACATATCAACTCAGGAGCCAAAAGTAGCAGCCATTGTCTTTCACCTCACAGGGTGAAGGTCAACTCCTCTCCTGCTTCATGCTTCAAACTCATTCAAAAATTGTGCCTAAAAAAACTCCAATTTCTTTCATAGTCAGCACCACCCCTACCAGCACAAAAGAGTATACAAGACCCAAGACATGGGAACATAACATACTGGTGATATAGGAGTCAAATACTATAAGCTATTCTTAAGACCAGAAAGAGCAACATCTGGTGACTGAGTACGCTCCTATTGTGCATTACCTCAGGGCTGAAAGGCAGACCATGGAGGACACTTGGTGAGAAGAATCAGTGGCAGAAACTGTATGGCATTACAGGGCAAAGAGGTCTGCACAAAAGCCAAATGGCCTTCGGCAACTCAGCTCAGCCAGCCACTCCTGCTAATACCATTTGTTTTCAAAACTCTATTAAAAAATAAAAAGATTTTTTAAAAGAGAGCAGGGAGAGGAGAGCATAAACAGCCCAAGCTTATGGCATACATAAATTGCCAGTTGCATGTCTTTAAGCAGCAACAAATATGAAAAAAATTAAACTAAGAGAGCCTAAATGAACTAAAATTAGTACTGTGCCAGAGGAGAGTATGTCCATTGCCAAAGGAAAAGAAAGAGTTGATGAATGATGCAACTACAGCAGCCAAAATATAAATCCCTATTCCTCACTTGAAATCTTTTTTTAAGCAAATAAATTAGTCATTTCATCAAAAGCAGAGACACCTGTGCTTCCATTTTACCTGATCTACAGGGATGACAGCAGGTGATGTTAGACAGGACTGAGCAGGATTCAAAATGTCATCTTATGTACAGTCATCAGGAGACCGAAGTGTTACTGCGCTTTCTGGTTTTGGTGCTATGAAATCCTCAGGATTCACTCTTGCTTACTAATGGCCCTTTGCATTGGGTCCTGAGCAATTTTTACCCCTAAATTACGCTCCTATTTCTCTTTTATTCACATCATTCTCTCTTTGGCTAGCTTGAGTATCACAGGACAGGAGCAAAACTTTTTCACATTGATCTTCTTTCTAGACCCTATGAACCAAACACAGGCAAGTGCTACATGGAACAACAGGCTGCTGCTTTCAGTTCCAGCCTCTCCTGAGAACAACATGCTCCTCATGTAAAAGATGCAGATGTAAGTTTATAGGACTGCTCTGCAACCAAGTTTGGTAGAAATGAAAGCCTGAAGGCTTGATCTTCAATTAACTGAAAGTTGGTAGCAAAACTTCCATTAAGGAACACAGCCCTCTAGCTGACTTACTCAATCCATCCATCAATACCCACCTCACTCCCTGCTTTCTGTGCTTGTAGAAGGAACTTTGCAGATTGGCTACTCTGTCCCTTTCAAGATCATAGCGAAATGTGTGCTACAGCTTGTCTTATCCAACAGGGAGATTTGCTTAACCTGAGATTTATTCATCAAGACAACGTTATCCAAAGGAAAGCTTATTATCTTAATTGAAAAGGAGAAAAGAAAGCATAGGTGTGTTTCTAACATCTCCTACATCCCCCAAAAGAGAAAATGTTACATCCAGATTAAGTGAGTTATAGCTTCCAGGCTCCATTTATCTATTGTGCTACTGGAGATAATTCCCCATTCTCCGAATTGTTATGCAGGAGTATAAATTCGGTTTTCATAAAAATTCGCTCTGATTGCTAAAGCCATTCAAACTGTTTATGATATCAATGCTACTAATCACATTTCCCCTCATGTCCCTCCCTCTCTTTTCCCTCTAAAATCGAAATAGATGCTTCTATATCAACATTAAATGAATTTGTTTGCTGCCCAGAAGCCAAATTAAATGTGTTCTTTTATACTCAGCACTCACAAAATAGGGAGAAATACGAATAAATGAGAGCCATTAATTAAATCTCACAGGGAACCACATTGCTGCAAATGGAAAAGAAAACCTATTTTTCCCGTAACTACTATTTTATGCTAAATGCATCATAATTGCTATTCAAGACCAGATTAAGAGTTTGTTTTTCCAGCATGCACTTTCTTTTTATTTGTGATCAGACTGCAGACTAAGTCTAACTCTTTGCATTCAAACCTAAACATGAGTTTTCTGAGCCATGGGTGTGTCCATGGTGCAAGTGTCATTGCAGAGACCCAAGCAACAAGGCTAAGCAGCGTGGTGCCTTATGAACCTCCCAGCACAGGCTCTCGTATGGGATACCATTGTTGGCGTCATTCTGCACTCCTAATAATAAGCCCTTCTAAATTCTTTGCCCCATGTTCCCCTTCCCAAGTTAAGGATGGTAGAGTATCTACAGGTCAATAACCTGCAACTGCAGTACAGATGCATCCTGTGATTTGTATGCCTTTGGGCACATAGTTTCATAAACAGGGTCTAGGCCAACGGGGCTGCGAGCCCTACAGTCTTTTCTAGGTCTGGCCACGTGGTTTATCTTCATTTATCTATCTGTCCCTATGCACTTTCCCTCCCCCTGAGCTGATCAGAGAAAACATCATAAACATCTTAAAAACCATGCCTTGTGTGAAACAGTTTGTTGGGTTTTTTTGGTTTGGGTTTGTTTTTTTTTTTTTTCCCCTCAATTAAGAGAGAAATCCATAAAACGTTCCAAGCTCATCTTCATGCATTTTGTTACATTACACCTATATGAAAGCCTTTCTAAACTTGCATGTCTTTTACAACAAATTACAGCAGGCCACATAAAACCAAACACAAGACATCTTGGAAAGCACACGGAATTGCAAGTTCTGAAACCACAGCCTGTGTTTAGAGCAAAACAGACTTTTCTCAGCTTGCTTTGGGGCAGTGGAACCACTCCTTCTCCCTGTGTTGGTTAACATTTTATCATCAAAGGCCCATCAAAAGCCTGGCATCACTGTGACCCCTCCATTCATCAGAAGGGAACTACAGCTCTCTGCTACCTGCACATCCTTGCTTTGCATTACACAGGGATTACTAAAAGACAGCAGTTGAAGACAATCTTTCCCCCATGGACATGCTCAACTCTTTTAATACTCCTAATCCCTGAAAGGCTCAAGTCAAACTCAAATCAAATAAGAAAGGATCTTTAATAAAGGGAGGATCCAAGATCTCCATTCTCAAATTTGAGTACAGGAAACCAGCAGAGGGAATGCAATCCTCGCATGCTTGTAATCGCAGAGAAGGCCTGGCAGAGCCTGTGAATCTCCCAACAGCTGCACAGATGTTACTTCTAAAATGTACTTCCCATCTGAGCAAGTAGTTAAATAGTATGATCCTATCCTCCAAAGCAAATAAATTTCAAAGCCAAGTTCTAACAGATGACAGCCCAAATGAGACAAAAGAAAATCTTCCACTGAATACATACCAGAAAGAGACCACAGTTTTAGAGTGACAATAACTGACAGGTATAAAGCAGTCTGTAGCCTCTGGAAAATAACACCCAGAAATATGTGACTAGGAAAGCAGAGACACTAAATATGTGTGTATGCCCCTAGCTATACCCATCTAAAGACAGAGCTTGCTCTCTGTACACATGCACACAAAAAACAGAAAATCCCATCATCTAGTCTAACATGGTGTATATGTGTGCATGTACATATATGAATGTTATGCACAATATAATCTTAAGGGGTAATAAAAAAAAGTGCAGAAAGAACATTTGCTGTCAAACGAAAATCAGAGTAATTCCTAATAACTTACTGATTTCAGAGTAATTCCTACTGAATCCTGTTGGGTTTATCCCTCATAATGCGATTCCAAGGGACTTTCCAACATGGGATGGTAACTGTGGTTTTTTTGGGGGTTTTTTTTGGTTTTTGTTTTGTTTTGTTTTTTTTTACACCAACTCTTGTCATAAGTAATGATGCACAAAAATCTGCATTTATCAGACAGTAATCCACACATTCTCAAACATCACCAAAAGATCACAGAAAATTATATTGTAATGCGTTCAACTCTTCTCAGTGAAATTGCCTTTTAAGCAGTAGTTTTATTTTTGTGTTTCTTATAAAGAACGATTGATAGCACCTTGCAGCGCAGCTCTTGAGTCAGTCAGATCTCCTGGATCGTGCATACTGCCATAGGAGCAAAGATGGGCTCTTCAAGTGCTCAGCACTGACCTAGCCCTAAAGCAGTTTTACTATCAGTTTAAATGGAAGTAGCATTATTTTACTACCAGCATTAGGCCAAGGGTACGTCAGGCAAAATTAAGAAATATAAGCTAGCTGCATCTGAGCACAGGAGTGCTGAAAACAGTGTGGATGCAGAGCCATAAAGTCTAATTAAAGTCTTAAGTACTTAAAGTCTGTTTTCGTTCACTAAAATTATTTCATTCTCTTAAAATTCTCTGCATTTCTTTTATTCCTATTGCATTTAATTATAGTTTAAATATTTTTTCCAGGCCAAGAAAACTGCCACTTGCATGTTGAAAATGTTGAAATGAGATGCTCTCAGCAGTTGAAATCTGTTTCTTAAAGCGTTTTCCACAGAAAAAATGGATTAAATCAGCCCTTTCCCACACAATTCCGGTTTTGACAAATTGGCATTTCTAGATGAAGTATGTTCTTCTAAAACATCCTGTTCAGTTCTATTTAAATACATAAAAAATGTGAGCAGTGAAACTATGTGATGATGTATAATTTATCTAGGGCTCAAATCATGAAATACTGCACATGGCTACAGGAACCTTATTGAATAACAGCTCCACCGGAACAAACCAGACCAAATTGGGTTTTGGACTTGTGTGGAGAAATTGCTCAGAGAAAGTACCTGTGGCACAGACAAAATAATTTTCATGTCATCGCTTCTCTCACAGAGGCGTTCACAATATCCAACTGCTAGTTCAAGTAACAGGAGGGTAAAATAGGGTGGTTTTGAACTTGATACTGTGAAGGTCACTGCTGCCCAAATACAGCCAATTTAGGAGGGTGTTACTTACTCACAGCTGGGACAATATAAACAATTATGCTCACTTTTTACAGCTAATTTAGATCTTATTACATGTTGCACAAAATAACATTCACAATTAGCATAAGACTGGTTATTGTACCTTAATTTTTTGGATGTGAATTCTTTCTCCAACATCCATTACTGGAGACTGCCATAAGCTAATCACATCCATGAGGCTTCACTAGACTACTGAATAGGCTGAAATTTTATTTCTCAAGCGTTCTTATTTTTTTTTCAGAAATGCATAATAGAGAACACAATTCAGTTTTGTAGATCTTCATAATTTGTTACCCTTCATTTACTTTAATAATCATGTTATGAATTCATTTGTTTTACAAATTTACTTAATTTTTATGCTTATTGCCAAATGATATGATTGAAAAATTGTAGCAGGCCTCTGTACATTGACGAACAGATCTAAAAATAAGTGAAACGAGGAATGCAGAGCTTAAAATGTAAAATTAAAACATGAATTTAAATTCTTAATAATGCAGATGATCTGAGACTAAAACAATGGGAAATAGATAAAAACATTGGCAAAAAATGTAAATCAAGTAACTAAGACTCTCAACCGTGTCTCAGATAATAGACAATAAGCAGCCTTCAACACAGTCATTACAACAATCAATTTGAAAGTAAGTCCTGGTAAAATCTAAGCTGTAGCAGCTGCTGACTAGAGAGCAGTTTGCCACAGCTTGAAACACACAATAAATTTTTTTTTAAATTTTTGAGAATTAAAAGAAAAAGCAATCAACAGGAAAAACTCAAGCCCCATACTGTAGCCACAGTAGTATGATAACAGGCTAAAATGGAGGAGTAAATATCCAGGTATAGAAGACTCAATCCTCTTAAATAAGACTGAATAAGAAGCTTCAGTGCATTTGTTCATCTTCTCGGCATGCAAGTTGCTAAACTTTGGTCCAGCTGTTAGCTACCAAATCAACGCACGTCCAAAACCAACCTGTGTGTCCAATTGAACCCAACCCAGGAAATGCATCTCCTGTCTCTAGAAGATTACCCAGAAAGAAGGATAATTAGGAAGAGTCAACAGTGTAAAGACAATAGATAGGAACTCGGCATAGAAATAGTTGCGGGAAAATCTTAGAACATTATTCCAGTAAGATTAAGTAAATGACTTCTTGGTTGCTTCTAGACAACTTCTCAGTGGCTGCTGAACACAGCCCACAACTGACCTGCCTTGATCTCTCTCAGATTACTCTTTCCCCATTTTTCACAGAGTTTAGGCAACAAACAGGAAGAAGCCCCAGACATATGGGGAAGACCTTTTACATGTCTGAAAATTGCTATTGATTTGCAATTGCAGGCAATTGATTAAAGATTTGTTGCAAAGGTCACAGCAACAAGCTGAGATATGAGGAGTAATGATACACTGTATTGGCCCCATTGCAAGGATGAATTTATGGGAGGGGTCAGATAAAAACAGATAATTAGCATTAAGAGAATTCGGGTAATCGAGTCTGCCTGTGACAATGACAAAGTTAAGAGGACAATAATGTTACTTCACCCCGGCTCATCACAAAATATTTTTGCTCCAGATTTGGGACCTGTAACGTCCTTGCTCTGATTAACAAATTGGCACGGATTTCTTCAATGCATAGCAAATATCCCCTATAAATGCATGCATTCTCTGTATACCCATGTACAATTGTATTTTTCTAGCACTCGCAAAGCGGGATCTGAGAACATAATGTAGAACAGTGTATCTACTAAACAGAGCATCAGGAAGCAGTCTGCATTGCCATCTAACCGGATACAAAACTCATTGATGCTCGTTTTCATATCTGCTGTTGATTATAGTGCAAATGATTAAAATATTCATCTTAATTCCTCGAGCAGTGTTGTCTGTGTGGTTGATCAGGGAAGTTGCATGGCATCATTTCAATTCACTTATTGGAGCACTTCTTTTTTTTCCTGCTGCATATCTGACTGTGGTGGTAAAATTACTAATATTTAGGATTGAGAGGTCTGCCTGAGAAGTTATCTTTACCAAAGGAAGATTACCTTTACCTAAAAGCTAACAGTCTGTGGACTGTTTCCAACTCCCCACTTCTCAGCTAAGGTAATGCTGGGTGTGCCACTCTAGTCTCTACCAAGATCCATCTCTTCATATTCTCATGTTATTTACTGTTAGGAGGCTACTTAAGGAGTCTGTCCCCCCAGGGATGGATACCTGGCTTTGTCAACGTTGGAATTATTGCTTTTCCTCACCTTTCTTCTTTCTCTGAGAGAGTACATAGGTTGGGTCTGCAACCACTTGGCAGAGAACAGGGCAGCAGGGGGGGAGATGCTGTCTGTTTTCTCACGATGATCACCGTTAATAAAGCTTCTGTCTGACCTGTCCTAAATTGTACTTGCTTTATTACACAGTTGGAGTCCCCAGATTCTCTTGACAAGATGTAATCACTGCTTAGGAATGGTAATGCATGCAATGTTGAAATTCATACATAAATTATTTGTACCACAACTGATTGGGAAATTCACTCATGATTATTATTCTGTTTGGCTCTAATTTTTTTGTGAATTATGTACCTCTGAGAACAGATTGCTTGTACTTGGGAGAGAGATCACTGAACCAGTATAATCTTTATTTGACATGTCAAGATATTGCAAGAGGTTTATACCAATTCTTGTATGATATAGGAGCGTAAAACTAACGGAGGACCTGAGTTTAATATTACTATTAATAAATATTTTGAAAAGTGCTTACAGGCCAGGATGTATAAAAGTGCACTACAGTCTATGAGAAAGTCAGAAGTATAAAACAGGCTATAAAATGTAACAATGAAAACAATGATATTCATGAGTGGAAATACCTGTCTGCATGTGCAATTTACTGATTTTATTAGGTTCCATATACCTGTAAAATAAGTTTGACCTTGTTCTACCCCTCACATTACAGTAGCTTGTGTTTGATCAATCATCCTTTTTATATGAATAATTTAGTTCTAGTAATAGCACATTACTCTGAAAAAATATAACTGCAGGGACATCTCTCTGTACTTAACCATCACAATAACTAATGTTATAAAAGCAAGCTTATTTTCATCTGCTAATGTTTTCAGAATAAGCACAAGGTAACAATATATCTAAATTCAGATATTACTTTTTTTTTTCCAAAATATTTTCATAGTAAGGGCAAAAGTATCTAAGCCTCAAGGAATTTTTAAAAAAAAGACTCACATATGTAAATATTCCTGGCACAGAGGTGAAAAGAAAAGCTGGGCAAATCAGCAATATTCTAATGGCTGGACAGCTAGAAAACAATAAAACACAAAACCAATTAATTTTGGATCAACTTGACTCAAACAGCACTCAAAAACACAATACGGCAAGGCATACAATCTTTCTCTGAAAATTCTCCAAAGAACAAAACACTTCAGTTTCCTTATTCCCCCCACCCTTTCACAAATACTGCCAAAGATCAGCAAAACAGTATGGCATTTCCATGGCCATTGCATGAATTTCTTCTTCATTCACCCACTTGGTCTCCCTTTCAAAGAAACCGCCTTATTGATTGCTTTGGAACCAGTGTGCTGTCATTCAGCAAACTACGTAGGCCTAACTTCAGCCATTCTGTACTAAAATGGTCAAATGTGCCCAAAAGATGTGGTCATGGCGCAGCACAAATCAAGTGTCTTGCCCTTTACAGTTTTGGTCTAATAGTATCCAAGACTATTTAGCATAGCACTGAAGAGGAACAGAGCTAGCTAGCTATCACACATCCATTTATACTGCAGGCACAGAAACAACGTGGTTTAAAGTTAGCACAAGATTCTTAATACCCTTAAAGGAGAATTTAGTCATCTGCTGACCTCTGACTGAAACAGCAGACAGCAAGGTGGAGAATGAAAATGATGAAATGCTTCAAAACAAAAAAGGGAATGAAACAAGTAGTATCATAGCAAATACACAAAAAACCTGCAGCTCTTCGTCTAGCCTCTGCAAAGGACAATAGATTCTTTAAATGAATTGTTGTATCTAATTGGCACAGCCTGCAGATACTGCAGGAAAAACGCTTCTAAATATATTCACCATTGATCATATTGGGGAAAAAAAATAAGAGATCCAGTAGAGCAAAACATTCATACACAGGTTTATTTTTCAGGAACAAATGCCCAGCTTAATGTGTTTCTAACATCATATTACCAATTACATGGCACAAAACCTGAACAATTCCTTTTACCTGTGACTCTAGAAACACAAGTACTGAACTGTTTGGGGACAGCACTAACAAAGCCCAAACCCACTGGGCCCTGCCCCACAGGCTCTCCACCAGCCTGGCACACCTCTCGGCTCCATCTACATTTGAGCTGCTCCTTCACATCTCCTCCTCCTTGTTTTTCCACTGCAGCACTCCAGCCACACGAGCCGGCCCACCAGGTCTCATTTACCCCAAATGCTGCCTGCGTTTGTGCACATGCCCTTGGGATGGGCCTCTCTCTGCCCTGGGGCACCATTCCTGAGCCTTCCCCTGCTCCCAGCACCCTGCACCACTCACTTTCAATCCTGCCCACCATTACCTCACCTAACTGTGGCCTGTAACCTCCCTCCCATGGCTCCTAGTTCCAAGCTCCCCTGAGCAGGCTGTCAGCCAGCTAGCCAAGGTGCCCTTGCCCCCCCGTTTGCAGATGGATCCCATCAGGAGGACACCCCAGGCCCCCTGCCCCAGGCCTCCCTGGCCCCGCCGCTGACACTCACAGGGATAAGCAGCAGGGGTGGCAGCCCCAGAAGCCTCCACAGCCCCCAAGAAGCACCCACACCCTCCAGGGAGCAGGTCAGGCCCCGCGCCCGCAGGGGGGACTCTGCCCCGCCGCCCCTCGCTGCAGACCTGCTGGTGGTGGGCAGCTGGCTCTGAGGCCTCCACAGAGAGATTTCACCCCTCAGCAGCTGCCTCACGAGGCCCAAGCCTCCCCCATTTTGGGACCCTGCGTACCAAGCATGGCCGCATGCCTTCCTGCACAGGATGGGGGGTCAGGCACCATCTCCCCAGGTTTCCATGAAGATCCTGTCAGGCTCTATTCCCCCTCAGCTGCTGGCTCCTCGCCCCGCGCAGGCTCGGGTGCCAGCCCATCGGCCCCGCCAGCCTCAGCCCCTCAGCAGCCCAGGGCCAAGGCGGCCGAGGTGCCAAGGTGGCTGTCCCAGCTGGCACCGGACAATTCCTGATGAAACATGAGGAAGGCCCCTTCTTGTTCCCATTGATTTCAGCTGTGCCATACTAAACTCGGAGAAGCCATTGATTTTAGGCAGGAGCTGGGGTATTGAACACCTTGCAAGTCAGCCCCTTTCACTGCGAAGCCATTTAGAAGAGCTCGTGACATTCTCCAACTTCTAACGTGCTGGGGTAGTTTCAGCAAGCTGGCGTGCCTGGCATGACTGCGTTTACGAGCCATCCCCGACCCAGGACCACCCAGCTAGATCTTCATCACCAGCTGCATACACCAACAACATATTGGTCCAGAGACTTTTATTGATACAAATCCTCCTCCAAGGTAATTTGTCTGGATCAAACTTTGCCATGTCGATTTGTAAACTTAATTAACTGTAGTCTCAATAAAAGCCAAGATTAGGAACATAATGATTAATTAGATCCTTTTAGGTAATGCAATGGTTGAATTAGCTAAATAAAAATAGCGGAGAAGCTGGCAAGATAATGCTCCACTGATGGATGTAGGTTTGTCCTACAAAAGTAAATGCAAGAAGCATTATGCATTAGGACAATAGAAATAACTACAACATTAATCATTGGAAGTATGTAAATTATACACAGCTCCTTTTTATACATAGGCATAGCTATTGCAATCATATCTTACCCCAGAAAAAAGGGAAGCTTTAGCCTTTCCATATGATGTCAGAATTTAAGAATTATTTTTAATTTCAGATAAGGAATCAGGGACCAGTCCTACTAACCTATATTTATGAGATAAGATATTACATAGATGAAGATAATTCACGCTTTTTTTTTTCCTCTTATTTATGTGGGAGTAGTAGGCCTTTAATTAACCAGTATTGCACAGCAATACCAATTATTATTGTAATGTTTTAAAGCTGTTCTGAGATTGAGTTCTTTTTTCTGCATCCTGGATTATTTTTTGTTTATATATTTTTATAAAAAGTTAATATACAAACACACACAAAATAGCAATTCCAAACATTCTGGTCACTGGTGACAGCTCTGGGAACAATGCAAACACTGACTGTCATAGCAGAAACCCTAGCAGGTCCTTAACTTTAAAGAGTTTAGAATTGCACCAATACATATTTCTGAGAATCAATATCTGAGACACCAGTTTCTCCCATGTTCCTTTTTAAGTTAAAGCTTTTTCTTCTATCTTTCTATTTATCTTCAAATTTTGCTTTAAAAAAAAATAAATTGACTCTTTCCTCTGCTTGGAAAGCATTTTAAAAGCACAAGGTATTATTATGTAGTTATTAGATAAGTCGCTACACAACAGTCATAATGTCACAGGTGCATTAGGACTCTGGTTTACCAAAGTCAGGAAGAAACTTCTAAAGCTTAAATACTTTTGGAGGAATTAGTCAAGCCATTGTATATCATAGCATTTATAAACCAGACTACACTGGCAAATTGGATGCAGAACATTTCTTTAGGTCTGCAAGTAATTGGTAGTAACCAAATGGATTTAGCAGCGGTTCCAATAATCTATTCTAGTTCAACAAAGGCCTTGCAGACATCATTATCCATTTGTCCCTCTTTTCCCTTCCACCCTCTCTTTTCTCAACTTAGACAGTTACCTTGGACTAAAAGCCTTTTCGATATAGGTACAATTAAAATAAGTGTTTGACTCCCATCAAAATAAGACTTCAGCCTAACTTAAGTTTTCTTCATAGCAAGTATAATACAAATGAGAAGATAAAAATGACATAACTTTCTACATGCAAGTAAGGTGCATTTAATCTCCTGCAATATTTTCCACCACCATTCTTTAGACTAAAAAGATTTAGAGGATGGATATTTCTCATGATGTTGATCCACAGTGGTACCTTTATTACTTTGTTGAAGAAGTCATAGCACTTGGGGGTTTTTTTCCTAACTCAACAACAGCATCATGTGAGTTACAGTGGGATAAATTTGGTTCCAGGTTCTGGGGCTACTCATTGTCACAGGCATTGTTCTTTTTACTAGCTAGTACTGAAGTTTACTGGCATTACTGTTGTAGCATAACTATGCAAGTAAGTAGTTGCACTTAATTATTTCCCATACACATTTACATCTGCAATGGTTGTGATAACAGCTAATAAATTGTGAGAACTAAATTTCATAGTTAAATTCTAAAATTATTGCGGTCAAAAACGTGTGAAATGGATTGACCCCAAAACCAAAAAATTTAAAAAAAAAAAAAATCAAGAAAATCACAAATCTGTAAATATTCAAAATTGCAGAGTTGTTTTTTTTTGGGGGGGGAGTAAAACTATACGTGCTAGCTATTTTCCTTTATTCTCACTACAGAAACAGAACTGCAACTGAGAAGCTGACTAACTCAATCGTTTGCAATGAGTCACAATTAAATGAACGCTGCCAGACTCAATTAATGTATCAGTTTAGTGCAGATATTGTTCCATCAAACTGAAGGGAGAATTGTTTTTCTTTTCAAGTCCCAGGATTTCATTGCTTCTTGCTTGTGAAAAAAAGCATACTTAATTCGAGCAGCCCCAACTCCTGTTGCCACTGTCTAACAGTACAGAAATAAAAGCCCAAGAACTGCAACTTATTAGGACTCCATACAGTAAAAAATATGTAGGGCAAAAATTGGCATGCTAAAACACTTGCATATCCAAAATAAGTCATGTCAACGTGTTTTCAATTCATTGGCTGTTACACTTTAAATCTGATTAGTGGGGCTTTTGTTTGTGTGTTCTGATGTGGCACTTTCTTTTTTTTATAAAGCAACTATGATAAACAAATTAAGGTATACTTAAAGTATTAGACTAGCTCGTACAGATGAGCACAGATTTTCTGATGTCTAATAGGCATTGAACTAAGAGTCAAACACACTCTGTAGGCAACCATAGTTTTTTTCCTCCTCCACTCAGCAATATTTCAACAAAACTTAACATCCTTTGCTAACTGTGGTTCAAACTGCCCAGCAGCTTGAACTTGCATTGATTGAGGGCCACTGGGCAGACAGAACAAAAGTCCATAACCCTCCTTCCCTTAAGGAACCAAACTGCAACATAACAATGGGGAAGGGGGTCAAAAAGCAGATGACTGTGCAAGCGTGAGGCAACAGGAGTGAGAAGATGCCACAGCAGTGGTTGTTATGAGGCTTTCTTTCATTGAAAGGCACAGCACAGGACTGTCTTCCAACAAGCAATTTCCAGACTAATCCATCCAGGCAGCAGTCCCAGCTCTTTCCAAAACAGAGGAGTCTGCTCTTCCAGAAAGTTCAAACTCACTTGTCTTCAGCTACAAAATACCCTACTTCCATTTTCATACATCACTTTAAAATCTACAAGCGGTTTGAGTATACTTATTCTCCTGAAACATGGAGAATAAAATCCTTCACTTTCCTAGCCTCTTTTTTATTAAAAATGTTTTACAGAAGCTCAGGAATATCACACAAAGAGAGAAGGAACTGCCAAACAATCAAGTGCTAGCGTATCAAGAAGACAAACTTGCACTCATAACTCACCCCATCAAGCATTTTCTTCCACACTCGGCCAGTTTTGCATCAAGGACAAGAGAAAAAATAAAGTAAGGAGCATTATCCTCTCTCCCAGGAAGGGGCGTGGCAGGACTCTAACCAGCAGCAAACCCAGCTGCTGCCAATATTTTTCTTTAATTAAGGGCAGCTGGACCTCCGTTAAGGCAGCCACACACCTGTAACAAGAAAAGTTGATAATTTAGCCACTTAGTAGCACCATTTCAGTAAACCTGGCACAATCCCTACTCCTGAAGTGCAATAACTAGTGCTACAAACTTCAGAAGAAAACTCCCTCACCAAATGACTATAGGGATTTTTCTTTTTTTTTTTTTTTTTTTTAATTTTCGATCTGGTTTTATTTACTTTTAACTGGAGAAGGAGTAAGTACTATAGCTTATGGCATTATTCTGTTTATCCCCGTTGGCAAAGAAGACACTAGCATTTCAGCGCCACTTACCCTGTCGTTTTTCATTCCCATTCCTCCCAGCCATACAGACTCCCATTGCTTTCTGCTTGCCTTTTAAATAAGTATTGTGACTCTCTGTAAATAAATATTGTGTCTCCCAGCTAATGGTCAGGCTCCAAAGCTGACAGCCAATTAACCATCTTTTGGCGGCTCTTGGAGCCTGTGTGCCTTCTGCCAACATTTGAACCCAATCCATTAAAATCAGCTCTAGCTAAGCACAGATGTTTTCCTGATTGCTTTCTGCAGACACAAGAGGACAATGAACCTAGCTGCTTGCGTGCAAGTACATTTCCCAAATGTGCACTGGCCTCTCTATGTAAACATGAATTTCATATGGGAACAGACATGAATTGCAAAGGTGCAATGTATTTGTATTCATTATCCAAAGAAAATCTGGGGGAAAAAAAAAAAACAAATCCACAAATAAAAATATTTTTTAAAGTTTTTAAAAACATCCTACATTGCTATTTTATAATTTATTACACATTAAAAACTTTCAGTACATGGATCTCAAACACATTAGCCCTAGGGAATCTCTTAATAACTATAATATCCTTATTTCTCATTAAGAAACAGATAAACAATTCAGAACATTTTGATATTACCCTGTCACAGTTGGAAAAAGATTTTTACATTAACTATTTACATTTTATGGCACTGTCTGCAGTATTTTCTGCTTTGCTACAACAACAGAATTAAAGGAGAAAGGAAAAATGATTCTTTCCAGCAGAACTGAATTCCAGACCACACTTTAAGGCTCAAATGTTATGCGCTCATGAAAGGAAAATAAAAATCTTTAATAATTCCATGGAAGTATGCCCTGAAGGAATGAAACTTACAAGACATGAATAGGTCATCTGAGGGAATTTCTTCATGTTTGAAACTAGAGAAATGTTGACAGCTGCAAAGGAGTAGTGACTATGCACATTATCCAGTGGTGTATTCACACAAAATACGTGAACAGCTCTGGGAACTGGGTCCAGAAGCTGGGACTAAGCAGCCTCAGGATGCACCTTCTCATTTTCTAACTCTCTTTGTCAAGCTAACCTTGCATTCTTAGCGGAGTGGCCCTAAATGTACCCTCATCTCACTGGCTGTGCACCTAGGACTAGCAGGCTCCCTTTAGAAGCTTTAGCTTCTAAGTCCTACCTCAGCTACATAACATTTGCAAAACAATTAGGTGTTAAGTTGCATGTTGCTTAGATAATATGGGAACACTGATATACATTCACACATGGTTTTTAATGTTATTTTTCTTTTCCCTCCTCTGAGAGCACAACACATAGTTTCACTGGTTTTTATTTTGAAAAAAAAACCTTAGAAAATATGAAAGCAAAACCTCTTTTTCCTTAGGAAAATAATACCTGAGCATTAGCTACTAGTAAAGGACTGAGCTAAGACCCTGCACACACTACCCATACACAGTATGTGAGCATACAAATGGGCACACACAAAGGCACTGTAGGAATGACTGGAAATGTGAACAGCACCTGGGTTTTTTCTCCTGCTGTGACACTGTGTCTGTTCACATACGGTGATCCACTGCCATATTTTTACATAATGACTATCACGAAAATCGATGAGGTTTCCACTTTTTCTTCTGATTTTCTATAATCATTCATATAACCACTAGGCAACACCATCAGTAACCCAACACACTGTATGCATTCCACACACATTAAAGCCTTTTTCAGGTTTACAGAAATCTAGGAAATAGCTCTACCTGAGAAGATCAACTAACTGATGAACACCAAGTTGTTTAAGCAACCTACACAGTCAAAAACTAGAGAGGCATGTAAGGATGTTGCACTCATTGAGATTAAGCGTCCACTTACCTCAGTCTTCTGTCTTCAGCAGAGGTCACAAACAGACCTCCATGCACTTGCAGCTTCAAGTGCTTCATTCACAGTGTCTGGTACTTATTTTAATAAAGCTGTGACATATTGGACAGTTTATAAGAATTCAGGCTATTTTCTGGGCTTGACCACAATATGGGAGATGCTTTGTAAAAGACAAATGTGCAGCAGTTGGCAGGGCATCCATCAGCTGCAGTCATAGTCAATCTCTCTTAGGCCTTGGCGAGTGTGCAAGAGCCCCAGCACAAACCTCTTACATGCCGCTCAGGTGTGGTGTAGGACACTTCTGCTCTTACTGCAGGCCTCAGCAGTCACAAGTGCTGGTGCCAAGGAAACCCACTCCATTTCATTTAATTTGCCAGAAACAAGTACTATTTACGAGAAGTTTCTCTTCCTAGAATAAAGGAAATTTATTATCGGAATGGAAGCCAAATCCAATAAGACCTTGCTATCCAGATCTTCCCTCATGGTTCAATGTACCATGGAGTAATCAGCAGCAGTTCCATTTTGCCGGTTTTCGTACGTGAATTGATAAAAAGTTTTACTTCTTACCAGATAGCGAACAAACAAGATATCAGTCTGGAAACTTAAAGAAAGTTTAAACTTTAAACAATACCTCTTTTACTACTGAGTCCTTTGTTGGGGAGCCCTTTCATATATAAGTAATTCTTGGCACAGAGTGAATTCCAAATTAAGGTTATAGTTTGAAATTATTTGTCAGTTATTGGTAACAGAGGTTCCAACAGCTTGCTAGTTAAAGTGTAAGTTAAGTAGTACTCACATGTAAACACCAACACTACTAACTTTGAATGCACTTATTGTCAAATATTGACAAATGACTGACTACTGCAGAGAAATTGATAGTGCAGCATTAAGAACAGGTGCACTGGTTCAAAAGGCTTCTCGTGGTGTAAAAAGCAAAAGCTTCAACTGAAAAGAAAAGGCATGTTTTGAAGCGCAGAACACTATTGCATGTGAGGTTCATAAGGGAATCAATAGGGTTCATCAGTGAATTTGTCAAGAGTATATTTTCACATATCATTAAAAGGCATTTGCAAATGTATCCAACAGAGCAAAAAGTTACTTTCTTTTTGACTAATTTTTCAGATTTGTCCTGCCACATTTGGCAAACAATGAAATCCAAACAAAGGCCTGTCTTTACATACCATATGCATTTACATTCACATTTGGACAGGGTGCCATTAAAATCAGGTTATGATGTTAATCAGTTAGGCACCTGAGCATTTAGAGTGTTCAGCATTTTATCATCATATACTTCACATTTTTTCATAATTTTGTGTTCAAATGGAAATGCTTCAAACTAATTTCTTTTAAAGTGTATAAACATGGCATATAACCAAACATATATTATTTCATTTACAATGGGCTTAGTGCCAAGTGTTAGACAGGTATGTTATGGGTGGTTGTCTCTTCTTGGCCAGAAGGTTTCTAGAAGTTAGAAACAAAGAGAAAAATGGAATTAACTGCAGAGAGAAAAACCAGACTAGAGGAACGGTGCACTTGGAAAACTGCATTCTTGTACAGGTAGTATCTCAGGACAGCCTGAGGCTGTGAGAGGATGCAGTATGTTCTGCAGAGAAAAATTCAGAGACCCACAGAGGCAGAGGCTCCTTGGGGGTGTCAGGCATGTAGAAGTCAATAGTTTGAGACTCTTGCAGGGGTAAAGCCCAAATGAACCATCATGTAGAGCTTTCCTTCATTTCACCTGGTGACTTAAAAAATTCCTTAGCATTTCTGGGAGAAGGAAATTTAAATATGAGTGCAGCGTCAGGTGCTGTTTACATATGTTAATAATAAAAGATATATTTCCCTTGAAGACGACACTCTTTCTCTTCCCCCTTCCTACCAACATCTCAATAGCTAAATGTAAAAAAATCAAGTTTGAAAAAAAAGACACTGAAAATCCTGGTAAAGTGATTTAGTGCAGCCAATCTGTCTGTATTACTATGAGCGGATAGAATTTATTATCAGAAATAGTCACTTTTCCCCTAATCTTCACTGATTCCTAAGTCTTTTCTACATGGTCACATCAAAGAGCATCAACAGTTAAAGACATTTGTATGATAATATTAATTCACACACAATTCACACCATCTTTTGATCAGGATTACTTTGATTATTATAGACAAGATGGGTTATATTAAATTTTTCACACCCTCAACATCATACTGGGTAATTGTTTGCTCACCTAATTGCCATGAAAAATCACATCAGCTGGAAATAACACTGGTAAAAATATCTTAAATCTGATTTTAAAAAGTCACTCTTTCTATAGAGTAGGACTGAAAACAGATAGACCAAGATAAACCAAGAACATTCATAAATAATTCCAGCAATGACACTAATGAGATAAAATGCTGTGGGCTTCTCCTGGCATGTGCCAATACGTTAGATTACCATGAACGGTCTACAGGCACTACAACCTCCTAAAACACTATTCTTACAAGCTAGAGCTTCACCATGTTTTTAGGATATTAGTCACCATATCTTTAGGATATGGTTCAGTGTATGTTATGTGTGCAGGTGAAGCACTGCAGCCTAGTGAATGCAGCACAGGACCAGGATTTATACCACGGGCTTTCTGCTCTTTGATGCATTTCATAGGAGACCTTATGAAAAGTCTTTCCAATCAGTTTGCAACATGGGCTCAATGATACTAACTCTGTTATAAATGTCTTTGAGATTGACTGACTGAGAAGTGCTCAAAAATTACCATTGTGAGGGACACATGGCATGAGCAATGGGCAGATTTTGTAGTGCCAGGGTGGCACGCTGTCAAGATACAGCATAATAGTGTGACCTTCTGGTTGGAGGCAAAATGGGAATAGAGAGTCTCTGTTGTCCCGTCTGGTTCACAGGAGGCTGTAACTATGCTGGCAGCGTCTCCACAGAAAATCTAAGCAAGAATAAGGTGCTCTACCAATTTATAAATGTACTGTTTTCCTACTCTGCCCAGACGTGTTTTCATACTCTGGGAGCGCAGGGAAAACGGCCTGACAAAAAGCTTTTGGCTTCTGGGTGTTCACTTTCCTCATACAGACCCCTGAGATTCAGGGACTTGAAGGCTCAGGCGCCAAACACTTGCTCTGCAGACCTGGCTCTCAGTCAGCTCTGGGTGCACACACCACTGACCCCAGCCAGGCTATAAAAGATTGTCTGTCCACAGGCTAACCTTCATTCACCATCGGAGATGGGCAACACCTCTCCTACAGTGCCACAGCCCCCTCAGAGGCCACCCATTAAAGCCACCATCTTCTGTCTGAAGCAAAGCCAGAGTTACTGCAGGGTACTCACTTATGCCAGTGCAAAATCCTGAGGAACCAAACCTGTGCAATACAACTCAGCCTCACAGATTTCAAGCCTTACCTCAACAGAAAGCATATGGGCAAATGCAATCACAGACCACTTTCACATGCCCACATTAAAAGCACCACTAACACCCAGCAGCTTCACCAGTTGCAGAGCATCAAGGAAAGGTGAACAGACTGCAGACGGTCCACCTCGAGGTCTTGCTCTGAATCAGAAACTGTGCGTCATCAGGAGCTGAGTTCATTTGCTGTGGCAAGCACTCAACACCACTGGAGAACAACTCAAGCAATTATGTAAAAAGTACCAACAAGAAATCCCATCATAACAGATCAAGCGATGCTCATGCGCAGCTCAAAGAGCTGGAGCACATAGCATCACACAGCAAGGGTGACGACCACCCTGCCACCTCCCAGCACCACATGCAGACAATTACCTTTGCAGCCTGGCACGCTCTGTGGAAGTTCTCCAGAGGTAGAACGGACACACTGTTGTTATTAAACAAATTAGGGAACAGACATATTTAAGACTGTCCTTTTAGTTTTCCTCTGAAAATCCATAATAGCTAGCAAAGGATTAAGATTTGGTGATTAGCACCTGAATAATAACAAGTAATTATTTTTGAGCCAAACAAGGATAGAGTATCCTGGGTAATTTATATTGGGTAATTAAGGTAATGAATATTTGAGAGTCTATCAAATAAATAGTCCCTAAAAGTGTCATTTTAATAGAGTCATGATTATAAGCAGCCCTAAGGAGGACTGAAAGAGATACAATATACCTGTTTCAGACACGTATTTTAAAAAGGCGTAAATCTCATCACTGAAGCTAAAATCATCACTGAATAGGGCCTGTTCCTCTAACCTTGTTTACCATCAAATTAACTGGTATAATGATACCAGTATCAGCACCTGTGTGAACACACTTACTTTAGATGCTTTTTTTTTTTTGGCCTATCTTGCACCAATTGGTACATGACATAATTGGACGAAGAGTGGGCTCCTATAGTGTTTCCACCCATGGACAGGTGAGCAGATGGAGGGATCCCAGAGTAAAAGTTTGGCTAATTTGCTGTTCCTCCTGGGACACAAAGGTAATATTCCACCTTTCAGTGCAGTGACAGGAGAAGAGTGCAAGCATGGACTAATGTTTCCAATACTGCACCTCAGCAGGATAATAAAACAGGTTAAGGCTATTAAAAAGTGTGTCCTGCCCCAGAGCTGTTGTGTACCAAACGCAGCACTGAATCAACCCAGTTGTATTTCTTACGTCTTCCAGATCAGTAGGAGTTGCTTCAGCAGCACTCTGTAATGCTCTAACACCCAGCACAGGCAGTGACTCATCCGTCTGAATCCATTCGGGTGCCTTGGCCAGAGAAATGAAGCTGCAGCAATGGTGAGCTCTTGCTGACCAGCTCAGCAAGCCCAAACGCTATTATGTTTTATAGCTCTCCTCAGCCAAATTATGGCCATTTCTTAGCATATCTCAAAAAGGGAGTCACTCTTCCTCAACACAGAATGAAGGCAAAATACAGCTGCAGAGGATAAAGGAGTCGACTTGCATGGCCAGGACCTATCCTTCCACCTGGGTCAAGGGTAGGCACGTCCCCAGGTCACTATGGCCTGGGAACAGCATGGTCACATTACCTAGCCCAGTGAAGTAACAATAATCTGTAATCTGGGCTTTGCAAAGATGCAGCACATCCTCCTGTGGTAGGACTGTGTTTATAAGTTTGGCGTGATAACATTGGGAGCTGTCAAGTTTTTGGATTTTGATGTAATCGTCCTGCTAAATTATATTATAAAGTTGAAAGGACAGACTACGTTAAAATTTCCGTAATGAAAAGCTAACTGCTCATGTGACCTGCTTTACCAGGAGAGTCTTATGTCCTGATTAATAGAAAGCATTAATCTCACTGATTTTCACAGATAAGAGGAATCTTTAATATATGATGAAATGCCTAACAAACATTAGAAGAAAACTCTAAGAAGCAACAGAGTATCCACTTGGACATTTGAATGATAGGATCCACTGACGAACTAACCAGTTTGCACAGGTTGTAACATGCTAGCAACAGCCTTACAAAATGGGGGAGAAGGGGCTGACATTGGTTAGAAGCCAAATCTTGGAGTAACTGCAGTTTTAGGAAGTTTGGGTTCACTTCTTTGTCCGTCTTGGTGGCTCAGTTTTATATAACTACTTGGTATGATGTCCAGCCTGGAGTTTGGTCATGAATGATGGTTTGGAAGGTTTCATACATGGACTTCCATCTCTGTTTTAATAAAATGCTGAGTTTGATGGAAAATTAATTCAATAATCTCCTTCCATCTTTCCTCAAAGACAACATAATCCTGTTTTTTTATTATATTTTGTTGATTAATCAGAAAATTGGTGCTTGTCACAAAATTTGTCCCTACATTTGCACGCTTCTCTGATTGTAAGGGTCTGGTTCAAAAACACAATGAAGTCTCTGATTATCTATTTTCTTCCAGGCAGGTCACAAGTGTTGATGAATCTTCACTATTATTTTCCATAGAAATACAGGAGAAAATAGTTCTGCTGGCTTAGAAAATACCTTATTTTTTTCTCACATAAGCACAAGCTATAATACTTAAAGTAATTTATTTCTGTGAAAAAAAATCATATGCTAGGAAAATAATTTAATAAGCTAAACAATTAATCACTACAGTAACTCCGCCATATTCTTTTCTAACTGGTAATTGATATATTGCTAAACATTTTTCAATTTGTTTCTGGAAACAGTTGTGGAGGTTCCACTATTTGCCATCAGTAGCAGCACTATCCTTGGAGTGTTCATCTCCATGCAGCCAGTGGAAATGTGTTTTCTGCACTCTTCATCTCCTTGCTGTGCACTACATGGTGCAGCACTTGCTGTTCCACTCACCATGGGTTTGATTCCCAGCACTTTATGGTCAGCTGCAAAAAACCTTAGGTCAAATCAAAGATGAAGCTGGCAAACATAAGTCATCTTAAGAAAAAGAAGGTGGTATTTCATTTTCTCCTTTAAAGGAAAGTATAAAGTAGCCTAAATTAGAAAATATTCCTATAAGTTGATGTATGTTTTACACATAAAGTGACTGTAATTTTGGCAAAACAGTAAGATAAAATGAACCATACATAAAAGCTCCTCTTTGGTTAAATGGCTCTAATCCAATAGGAGCAAGAAGAAACCAGCAGTTTGCACTTGGGAAAGAAAGCATGAGGATTCATCTAACAGTGATATTTCAACAACTTCATCATGAATTGTCTCAGTGTTAAATGTTAGCTGTTTTTGCAGCAAAGCATGGAAAGTGTTCCTTAGTTAAACAGCAGATTTTTTTGTTTCTTCGTTTAATAACAAATAAATTAGGAGGAAGCTTTTGTTTTTCATCAGCTTGACAATTATATCACTGTTTTGCTGGAAATAAGAGCATTTGGCATTTTCTTCATGCCAGCATACGCGTGTGTGAGTTGAATTGTCTCTCAACTACAAGCAATAACAAGATACTCTTTGTGCCAGAAAGCAATTAATTATTGCACTGCAGCCAGGTTAGTCTTGCAAGTGGAAGCCCCTATCGCACAGCCACGTGGCAGCTGCAGCTTCTGAACTAAGGAAAGTCCTCACTGGGGTAACTGCTCAGTCGCTTTAAAGAGTAGAGACCTGCCCTCTTGGTAATACATCACCTAATTTTATTAAAAAGAACTGTCTTTCTAACCATATGGAAGAAAAACATAGAAATAAAGGGTGTAATCAGAAGGACTGTAAATGGATTATTTGATTTTCCTAGTGTTCAAAAGGATTTAAGGGCTAAGGCAGTTTACCACTCTTATACAAATGACTTTTTGGCAGCTTTTCCTGTCTATTAGAGACTCCAAAATCTGCTGTGAATTGGGATTTACAAGACTGGCTCAGAAGTAACTTTTTCTAGAAGAGCAAAACCTATTGCGGTACCAGAGAAAACCATTGCAAACGCTCACAGTGATGAGGCGGGAAACTCCGAGTCCCGCGGGAAACATTGTCCCACCAAAGCAGCAGGCGTAGTGAGGGGCGCAGCAGAAGCCGTAAAAAACCACTCCTGTTTTCACTAACAGAGTACCAAATGTTGATAAGCTGTCCAATTAACTTTGAGGATGAAAGCTTCTTTTTTGAAGCCTGCTAGCAAGAAGCCCTCCATAACTGCCCTCAAATGTCTAACTATCATCGTCTCCTACCTCTTTAGCAATGTCCCTCTGGTTACATAAACACACCATGCACACTGAATTCCACATCGCTGATGCTGGCTGAAACACGCCATAACATTTTCCAGCCAAATATATACGCTACTCCGACTAATATGCATATACATATATCTCCAGTACGCAGTTAATGAGATGCAATTATTCACAGCTGATAAGACTCTTGTTCTAAAACCCTCTACATGAAAGAAGAATTTCAGTTGCAGGGAGACTTCTCCCTTTCATCGGTACTGTCAATTATAATTCCAATATTATGTAAGAAACAGGAGAAATTGGCTCTGATCTGGCTAAAGGTTAATAAATGCAGTGGTTCAGGGAACTAGAGCGGAAGAATACTAATGGCTCCTCCACCTGGGACGCAGCTTCCCTCTTCATGCTAATTAGCTTCTCCCACATCAGTGCATTTACAATGCATTTGTGCCCAATGCGTTTATGAAATAATGCAGGTCTTTGGCTTCAATAAGTCAAGTTCAAGTCAAACAGAAGAAACGGGGTGTTAACAAAAGACTGACCCTGTTATCACTACTTATTATCACAAGATAATAATGACAGCTCTTCTGCTCCTCTATCCCCACTTTAAATAAAAACAAGTCTTTTTCTCTGTATTAATTCACATATACATTTGTTTCTTTTTCCCTGTTAATATTTTAGATTTCTCTGTAAATATCCTAACTTCTTCTCATGCAGCAAAAGGTAACGAAAGATTTGCAGCAATGCTGCATTCCTTGTGAAACCATATTCTCAACAAAACATGTGAAAAAACTAAACTCAATCAAAATGCTATAGCAGGAGATTTCCTGGCATCGAGGCAGTCAGGAACACACACCATGCATTAAACTAAATGTCTGAGGGCAAAGGCAAGGGAGGAGTTGATGAACTTCTCGTCTCTCACAGTGCCATCAGCAAGTGCAACAGATTACATGCAAGACATGCACGGGATGACACATGGCTCCTTCTCCCTGTCAAAGTGTCCTCCTCTGCGGCGGCGTGGGGTTGCTGTCACCCAGCATCACCCAGCCCTTGCACACCTTGCAGCCGTGAGATGAATATTCTTGCCCAGACTCTGCTCACCAAATGACACTTAATCAACTACCTGCTTTTTGTCAAATTAGTACCTTATCAGAGAGTGGCAAAGTAAGCTGGTCAGAGAAGTTCAGACAACATTTTTGTCGTGAGATGTGCCACATTTCTTAATTCTTATTTAAGCTCTATAAATAACAACTCCCAGGAGCCGGAGTGCAAATCCAGCTCTCCGGGCTGACCAATGGGTTTTGGAGACCCGGTCTCCAGCACCAGCTGAATGTTTTGTGATTCGTGAAACATGTTCAGGGGGAGAGACACTACTGGTATAACCAGAAGTGGTTAAGGTTACAAATGGCACATTAAATTAGAGAGAAAGTCAGTGGAAAGAGCCTGGGTTTGGTAAACTGCTTCTCTCCCAGCACTGTCAAAGCGTGAGAGATGGTGCCCTTCAAACCAGGCAACCCCAGAGGCAGGAGACCTCCCTCCCTGCTTGCTGGGGCTGCCTCACACCAAGCAGTGACCTGACCACAGTGGGGTTATGGCCAAGGCTGAGGCATCACCCTGCAGCCCTCCAAGCCCCCACCAAAACACCTGTACTGTAGGTAGGACTGTTATCTTCTTGATCTGCTTTCTTTTTCCAGGACAGGGAATCCATTCATTCAGCAACAGAAAAGGGGTTTTTTGTGTTTGTTTGTTTTTTTTTTTTTTGTAGGCAGAGAGCATCAGCTGCTGTCAGAAGGAATTCACAGGGAGAAAACCTGCAGCAGCAGCTGGTGCAGCTGCCAGCGTTCCTCATCTGCTCACCTCTCGAACCAGAGTCTCTCTCTTCAGGACTGAGGAGCTGCCTTGTGAAGACTGCTTCTGCCAGCACAGCAGCCAATTCCAGAGGCAGAGGTACATAGAGCAGCATTTCAGTGAATCCCCGACACATTTGCTATCTCTAATGCCAGGGCAGGATGTCTGAAAGTGCGGCTGTAAATAGGATCACGGCTGAAGGAAACGCAGACCTTCAGCCAGTTCCCAGACATGGGCATGAATCTACTGAGCAAACAAATATTTACCTCTACAGTAACATAGAAATATGTTACAGTAATTGCTTCCATGTCACAGTTATATATAAACGAGCAACTGCGGGTAGGGGCTACTCCGGGAGGAACTTCTGACTGTTGTCAGCATGTAATAGTTATTCTTGCCCTCCAAATGGTTGTGTTAAACCTCTGGAAGTGTTTATTTTGGTAAAATGTGAGATATAAAGCTTTAACTCTACATACCTCGTGTTCCTGAAGCAGTTGGCCAGGTATTTTCAAAGGGTTGCAAGCTTGTGGCCAGTGTTTTACCAATATTTTGGTAACCAAGCTTTACCAGTGACTTCCATCACAGCCTAAACCATTGGTAGCATGCAGTTTTGTTTCAAACATGCACTAAAAATGTTTTCCTTTACTTCTTGACTGAAAAACTAAACACCTCCTGCCTATATTTACCTGATGATGTCAGCTTGTGACCTGCCCCATCCAGCAGCTGGTTTCTGCCATCTCTGTACCTGAGGTCCTCAGTTGTTGTTCCTTTGTACCTTCTTCCAGGCACGTGGTGAGATACAATCACACACAAAAGTTCATTCCTTACTATGAAATTAGTCACTGCTGCCCTTGACACAGATTCTTCTCGGCATCATAATGTTTAATACCAAGGAAAGATTAATTAAATTTTGTGTAACTATGGCTCAGGTAGCTCATTAGGGACTTGTTTGCTTCTTTTTATTTAAATTTTCATTAGTTCGCATTAAGTTACATTACAGGTTGCAGCCACTTTCCCCTTCTTGCACTCAGCAGATCAACTTAGACGCTTCCAGGACTGTAAACAATACAAGGTAATTAGCCCAAGTAAGATTTGCTCCCTCCAGGAGTGACTTTTTCCATGGTGTACTTCCTGCCAAAGGAAACCAGAAGCCCAGTGAGCTCCGAGGAGGAGGGCTGAGCTGTGAAATTCCACTTGGAGGCACATATTGACTCTACGGAGTGAGTACAACACGCATCCCTCCGAGTGTGAAATCCCACCTCTCCCATTGTGGGAGGTGGTGAAAATTACACATACCACAACTTACATGTTTGAGAAGCCACAAACTCTGGAGACACTTTCTCATGCAGCTGGATGCACTCACTGGCATTTGGGCTCTGTGTAATACCACAGTGTCTTTCAGTCTGAGAAAAAAATGAGGATCCAGTGCTTATGGCTCTGCCTCTCCCACGGTCACCTGATGGGGACACCATGCCTAACGGTGGCCTGAGCAACTATAACTGACTGGGCTGAGAAATAGCTGAGGAAAAAGTTAATGTAAAGAAATACTTCCTTTTTAGCCTAAGTACAACCCATCCATTTCATGCCAGAGTGCTTCTGCACAAGGGCAGGTCAAACAGAAAATCTCCTCAGTCAAAACACGGCAGAAATACAACTGTTCAGTCATGAGTGTGACAGACCCACCATGTTGCTCTTACAAACTTGATTGGATGTCTCACAGTCCTTCGGGCTTTTCCCACAACTTGAGGTCTCGATGGCAGATGCATTTTCCATCTGACGTCCCTGATGATGGACAACAGCCCCAGACATTGCCCTTTGCACAAACAGCTTTCCACCTTGCAAGTGCAGGGCAAACCTGTCTAAAAGAAATAATCAGTTTTATTTAGGTTTTGTTTCCTTTGTGAAGCCCATCACCTGCATACCCAGTTCTCTGACGGTCTGCACAAGTGTTAGTGACAGAAGAGCAGGAGCTGAACTTCCCCACATCACAGGTCAGCCTCTTCTCATGCTGCTGCTCCTCATCGGGGTCACCTGAACCCATGCTGTGTGTCCTGGCTTGCAGTTCCCCACATCGGTCTAACTACATATTGTCTACCCTAGTTTCTTCACTTTCTCTGAATGCTGTCCTCCCAGTTTCTCCTGTATCTTCTGTTTTGGACACGATGACCTAGTACGGGGGTATATGACTCCTTCTCTCTTTGGATACTCTCTTTGTCCATCTCTTCCTGTCCACTCTGGGCAGCCTCCCCAAGCTGGTCCCATCAGTGCTTGTTATGGCCAACTGGCCAACTCTAAAGGTGCATTTTGAGTCCCAGCACTGTCTGGAAGGTTTCAGCTGAGCAGGCCTGGCCATAGAGCAAATATTGGAAAGAAGGATCAAAATGAGCATTTCAGTTCAGCAGGAATTTCTGTCTACTTGCATTCTGGTGGATGGGTTCACGTTATCTAAAATAACTGAGCAGAAGTTTTTCAATATGAGAAAGCCATCAAATCTACCTGGTGATATGCAGGGAGCACAGATGAATGAGGGCAAGAAACATTTAGAAAAGCAAAAAAGGAGTCTGTAATGCCAGAGAACAATGGAGAAATGCATTTCCAGGATGCAGTGTTAATGGAGAGTTGCTATGATAAATGATTAAAAGCTGGGAGAAAATATGGGCTGTGCAAAACTGATGTTATCACGTTCAATTTCATTTTAGTCATTCAAGGTACTGAATCAGAGTTATTAGCAACCAGTCAATGGTCTCGATAGTTTTCCCTGCCTGCATGTTTATTATCAGGTTTTTTTCAGATTAAGGCAAGAATAGTGAGCAGCTTGTGTTAAAATGCAAGATTATGAGCACATTTTTCATAGGTTATAAAAACTGTATTTGCCAAGCTTCAAGTTGCCACATTGCGAGGGAAGGAAATTAGAGAGTGTCAATCCATTTGCAGCTTCACTTTATTGCAAAACTAATCATGTGGGAAAATACAAGGATTTTAAAACATCTACTACATGGTACACTCGACAGATAAGACATCCGCACCGGGGAAAACAGATTTTCAAAGTTTTTCAGCCTGACACAGAAGTCAATGGAGTCAATGGCATCCTCGGTACCTGCCTGTGCAATACCCACACTTTAGCTTTTTCCTTACACTGCACACACCAGCTGAACATAAAATCTGACAAGACCTTTCATACCCACCACATACAACCCACCCTGGCACTGTCTGAACTGAAAGTTTTTGTTCCCTGTGCAACCTGTCCTATTTTTTTTTTTTTTTTCAGGATCTGAATTTAGTGTTAGAAGAAAGAAAGTAGTTCATTGTTCACAGCTTAACTGATGTATTTCCGCACCGGCACCTGCGTAGACAGTTTCTCTCACAGGTATGAAAGGATATAACATCAAGGATGGCTGCGTAGAAACCAATCCCTCTGACACATCACCACAACTAGGACAGACCTGATGCCAGCAAGACACCCACAGGTGAGAGCATGCGTCCCCTCGCACGAGGCTGAAATTCAGTGTCACGTCACCTGTGGACAAACCCCAAGGTGGTCCTGCCACTCCCACACGCTGGTTTTCACCAGGTCTTCATTTCATTAATTGTTGTTGGAAATTTAACGTAGAAGAAATACATATTTGAAGATTTTCAAACATTTTCAAACCATTTAAAGGATCATGACGTACCTGAAGACAACGTTGCCAGAGTCCGCTGCATACATATGGCTCCTAAAAACTTATGATGTTGTCTCTCTCTGTCAGGATACATCACAGTGCCTATTCTCAGGAGGAGGCACGGTATCCCACGAGAAAGGGTACTGGAGCAAATGAAAAAAAAAGAACTGAAAGAAAAATTGTTATTTATTCTAAAAACTTGGTTCTTCAAAAGAAAAACACTTAATTTTGTTGAGAGCTTAACTTCTTTCTCACTAAGAAATTTGCTACCCGTGTCTTTTTCTTCCCCTCTATACATCTGAGGCCAGCAGGTTGCCATGTATTGAAACAACTTACTCAGGCCTCATTGTATTTTACTTGAAATTATCTTTCACAGAGCTGGAAAGGTTGAAGAGAATTTCCAAAATCAGTTAGGCAGCACTAAACCAGCTTCATTAATGTGATAAAACTTCAAAGTAGAGGATTATTCCAACTGTAGCAATCAAAATGTAAATAAATACAAGAATTCAAATAAATCATCCAAATATTTGGGGGCATTATATCACTTTTGGGAGGTGTAACGCTTCCACCGGCACATCTGGGAATGGAAAACTGGCTCGCTTGCACTCAGGAGATTCATCTGAATCAGATGGCAACACTATTGAATTAATAAAAGCATTACTCAGCAACAACTGAAACAGTATGTGTTATCAACATTATTCTCATACTAAATCCAAAACATGCAGCTTCTAGGAAGAAAATTAACTCTGCCCCAGCTGGAACCAGGACCATGTTGCGCAGCAGGACAGCACTACGCCTCCCAGTAGTCACACCCGGAATCAGTATTACTGGTGTATAACATGTGCTGCAGCATCTCTTATTCAAAGTGCAATATTTTTATTCAGCAGTTGGAAGCATTTATCTGTGTAAGGAAGGCTTTCCTCTGCTAGATGTATGGGTTGAATACTGACTATTTTCCTTATTTAACAGAGAAATTTGAGCAGGGCCCTGCCAGGTGAGATGCTGCACTACCAGCAGCTGCTGCGTAGCTGCTCCATCCCATCCCCAACACTGTCACTCCTCTTTCTGCACCGGGAAGTAAGTCTCCGTAGCAAATACAACTTCTTACTCACACTTTCAGTACTCCTGAATCAGAGTTTCTGCTGGTGATTTTTTTTTTCTTTGAAACAGCCATTTGATGCTTTATTTTCTGCCAGTGGACGGACAACTCGCGTCAACCTATTGAGTTACCCAGTGACAACCATTCCTCCCGCTCCTCCCTCTCACCTGCCAGTTCAATGAAGGGCTCCATGAAAAGGTGCAGTGGGGTTTTGGCACAGGCTGTGCAGAGAAGGCAATTAAAAGACATCACAATACTAAAATAGGACTGTCGCCATCTTACATCCACAAAGAGATGTTTAGTTTGATTGGTGGAGCATTAAAATGCAGGCCCTTAATGAAGATGTAATTCTGCTGCAAAGATCGGTTTTGGAATATGAATCAACTCTTCTGATTAAATCTCCAAAACCATTATTACAGGACTTTTCTTTTTATAACCTATCTCATTAAAAAAATATTTGGATCTCTCTTGTTATAGTTAGCTCAAATTCTCTCATTAAGTCCTCTTTTACGATCATTTTTCTCAGGCTGAAGCTCTTAAGGGGAAACCAAGCTGTTTCCTCCAAAGGGCTTTTCCTCTGTGCCCCTTGTAAGGAGGACAGAGCGATAACGTTTAGGACAGCTGCTGTGCACTGTACACAACCACCCAGCCAGCAAAATCAATGAAAAAGGAAGCTAAAAAAGGAAACACTTTCGTATTCGTGGGTCCCTGAGGACACTTGAATGAGTTCACAGGGGCCCAGTGCACAGCAAGTTTCACAAGCGTGGTCCACTGAAAATATGATGTGGAAAAGTCTTTAAACAAAAATGATCTAACAACATAACATATATGAGGTTTAAAGAAAATGAAGTTTCTGTGTAAGATTAGGACAAAAAGTCCAACAAAGGTTAAAAAGACTAGTGTTCTCCATGTGCTGCTCATGGTTTCAGGTCTGCATCTTTAAAAATGGTACTTCCTCTGTGTGCTCACCTCTCATCACGATGAAGAGCAACATGGTGTCAGTCCTGTCAAGGATTTGCAGTTGTCTTGCAGGTAGTTGTGAAATGAGACCAGTTTGGAGGCTCATTTTTGTTGTTATATTTCATCCTAAATGTCCGTAGCTCCAGAGGTGTGCTCTGCTTCGTTACACCTCTCTGTGCATTAGGCTTCTGCTGACAAATGGTCAGATAGAGTGAGGATATGCCAATAGCCTTCAAAGTAGGAGAAAAATTAGGAATTGAGTATTTTTAACTATTTTATTGCTGCCAAGCCAATTGGCCTCTCCCAAGACTGAGAGCTTCTTACTTTACTGTCTGCTCTACATGAGAAAGTGGCATTAACCCCAGCAAAGACCTTACTTGCAGACTGAAGAGGAGCTGGAGAGAAACCGAAGAGGTGAAGTGACTCACAAGATCCCTCGACACAGTAATGCCAGGGCCCCCATTAGAAACCAGCCTTTGACATTGCCAGTCCAGCAATCTGGTTTGCTCCCAAACAAAAACAAAGCAGGACTTCCATAAAATCCTACTGTCAGGAAGGCGCAAGATTTTATAGCTTCATCCAGGACGCATTAGTCGCACACAAACTGGCCAGCTACCCCTGGCACCGGGCGCTTCCGGGGTCTGCTCAGCACACACAGGCAATGTCCTCTGTCCTTACCGACCACTGAGCCATCTGTCCCCATGAAAATCATTCATAGGGTTGCTGCTAAAATCAGCAAATGAGGGTCTGTACTGGGAGCCTTGCATTCACATTAGAGAGGATTTGAGAAGCCGTTTCTCTCAAATATGCACACACCTGCACAAGTGTGCCACACACACACACAGAAGCAGTCACTTAAACTAGCGGCAACCCGGACTCAGTCTCAGTAACAGTCACGTTTCTAGACTGCTCAAGCCCTGCAGTGCCTGCTAAAGACTAAGAATCTGGGACCAAGTTTCCCTGGGTTACACCAGTATGATGAAGCCAGTGGGGAACACTTTGCAATTAGGAGGATCGAAGCATTCCGGGATGTAATTGGTCTTTGTGCACACCAGCGCAGCCGATCGTGCACGGGCTGCCGAGCCAGAGTTACAGTGCATGCTCACCGGGGTAATAGACTGCAGTTCACTCTGAGTTAATCTGTATTTAATTCATCGTGGGTTGCCCATGTGTAAATAACTACATCTCAAATTCCCGTCTGAAATCATGGGATTTTGTTGTTACATCATTGAGGCAAATATGGCACAGCATTACAATCAGTCGGCAAAAGGGTACAAGCATCATGTTGCAGATAACCTCACATCCTACTTTCCCTCTCCGCCTCAGGAAGAAGAAATGTTTCCGCAGAAGTCTGCAGAACCAGCTGGGGAATACACTGATGTGAACTGGTGACTCTGGTTCATACACTCTCCAATCTACCCACCCTCTGCTCTGAGAAATACGTAAAAACACCACGATCAGATAGGAGTGCTTTCACCATCGACTCAATTTCTCCCTAGAAGACTGGTTCAGCTACCTGCATACGGCTCCCTGTAGAAGTCAACTTGTGATTTTTTTAGACTGCAATGTGAAAGAATTGAAGACGTGTGCCATTTTCTCAAGGCATCAATATTTAATAACTTTCTTGATAACCTAAACTGTGGCTTTCTCATTCTCTGACTTCAAAGCATTTAGTGGTTTAACCCAGTACATCACATTATATAATCAAGATTTTCTTTTTTTTTTTATGCTGAACATTAACTCAGAAAGTCCTCGGCACATGGAGCGCAACACCCCGGCACGTAGGCATTCAGGCCACAGAAGTACGTAAATCTGTCCAGCATCCCTTCAAACACACAAATCCTAACCCTAGCCCTGGTCTGCAGATGACCTGTCATTTCTTTGCTATTCCAAGCTAGATTGATTTGAAGGAGATCTCAAATGACCTGTCAGGCTTTCCTTTATTAAGGAAAAAATGTTAGTGTTTAGAAATGCGAGAAAATAAATACACACAAGAAGAAATAATTTAAGCTATCCAAATGTTTTGAGTGCGAAAATAACATCTGGAAAAAAAAAGGTTAGGGATGGCATTATGCTCTGAATACTGAAATCATCTTCTCAGTGCAGAGTGGCAGTGCAGAAATAAATGAAATGTTAGTTTTTATAGAGACAGAAATAGAAAGGAACATGGAGATTACAATGATTTTAACTAACACATGGAAATGTGCTGACCATGCAGGTCTGGTTTGAGCTGCAGCTCACGCTTCCACGGTGTTCTATCAGGGACAGAGATGGAGAAAACTGTTAGGAATAGACAGAGGGAATGGGAAATAAGAAGGAAGGTGATAATATCAGAGCTGTTTAGTTCAGAGAAGAGATACGTGAAAGCAACAGAAGCACAAATATAGTTCAGGTCGCACTGGGTGCTCCCATTTGCTGAGATAATAGTGCGTCCATGGACAGGAACAGCAGTGGATTTAAAGCTGAGCAAAACAGGACCTGATTATCATTCCAGCATTTCTATTTTGGGTAAAAATCTAAATGAAGTAACAATTTGACACTTGCTTTTTCGTTAAAACAAATTATTTTCTTGGTTGGTTAAGACTTACTGCAAGTGTTTCTTGCAGGTGAAGACATGTTCAAAGAGATTTGCGCCATTTTTTGCAGGATGCTTAGAGTTGCCTAGTCCTATTTGAAAGCTTCTCCCACAGCAAAACCCCTCAGCATTATCCCCACCCCTATTTTTAAACATAAGCTCTTCACACACATTTATGTATAAAATAAGAAGGGTAACAGGAATTAACATGCGCTGCAGTTTTCAAAGCCCATATTAGGAAACGCTCTCTGTGGCCAAATCAATGCAACAGCAGTTTTGTTCTCAGAGGAAAATCAAAGTTATTCTAGTCATCCTCGTTCCTACTGCTTTTGTCCTCTCCAAGGTATACAAACGGTTCTTCTTTTATAACCGTACTAAAGGAACTCGGAGGCCTTTCAGCTACCAGAATTACACAATTTGCCATATTTCTCTTGCTGGGAAAGAGCAGGGTAAAACCAGCATCGGGATATTGTGATACTGCTGCAGAAGCTTTTTCTTCATTTGTCAAACCTCTCAATTGACAAAACTATACCCGTTCAGAAAATGGGAGTAAAACCTGTCCAAGTTCTCTGTTTTCTCTGGAGCATAGAGAGATACCTGTTCTGCTTCCTACTCCATTTGCTTTTCCCTGTGCCGGACGGAGGCAGAGAGCTGCTCATAACCAGGCTCTGAAGTGCCAAACACCATCAGTCCCCAAAGTAATTAGCAGAACGACACACTTCCATAATGAGAGGGCCTTAGACTTTCAAACCTGGTTAATACTGTATTTTTTCTCTCTAGAGTCCTGTGCTCAGTTTTTTTGCTCTTTCTATCTTTCATAGCTCTTCACATACAGCATGCAATGCTACCGCCATGCTGCGCACGGGGTCTTGGAAAGGCTCAGTGATCTCACTGGACGAGTCATGTCTAACTAGCAGGCTACGGTCCGCTCCAAAAAGAGAGAAAGAAACTGCCAGACCTTGCACTTTTGCAGCACAAAGGGGTTTTTAAGGATTATTGCTGTTCTATCACACCTGAAGCTGGATGGTGACCACTGGAAAATGTCTTTGATCTTGTGGTAACCTTGTGTAAACAATGTTAATCATGATTATCTTCTATATTACCGCCCCTGTTGCCTACTGCAATGCTAAGAAACTTCAGTGCATTAAAATCGTTATTGCCATAGTTAAGGAACCATCATCACCTACATTATAAACATAGATTATTTTTAATAAGCAAGATTTGAGCATACTGATTTTAACAGAATGCAGTCAGCCTCTGTAATGATCATTGTCTGTAAGCTAACCAGTGGCAAATAAATAGATAGATAAATAGTCAATAAATTACCCCACATAAAGCTTTTTGGGGAACTTCCAGAAAGAAAATATGGAAATCAAGGCAGAGACCTTCAAGTGTGTGGAATTTTCTTTCTCCAGTGGAAAGGAGGACCCAGTTACAAGCTGCGTAACATGGAGCGATGCCTGCTGAAGTGGGCGAAGAACAGCAGTGACAGAGGATCACACGATAGATCCGATGCAGCTTGGGGAAGCCACGGTTTATTTTTTGTGCTGCAACAAATCTGCAAGGGGGAGCTAACGCTGTTTGTAAACTGCTGGAAGCAGCACAGAGACAAGTGGGTAGTGATCAATGGGAAAAACGCCCCGTGACAAGTAGGGTGGATAGTGTTTCTGTATATAGAGAGGAGCAGACTTCAGCAGCTGGCCTTAGAACAGGTGGGTTTGCATCCAAATTACAGGAAGACACTTGTATTCCTACCGGCCGAACTGCTCGGTTTGCTATGAACACTGCTAGCAGTGCTATGCACACTATGTCAGACTTAAAAAGCTTCCATTTCCCAGCTACCGCTTCATTTTTTATCTTTTTTTAGTAAGCAAAGTCTTAGAGGACTGATAGTTGCCATAGACACATCAGCAAAGACTCAAAAGAGTGATCTGGGAGGATATGACTACCTTTGAACCAGATCCCAAAGGGAATCAAAGCTGGAGCCGAGATGACTCAGCGGCGCAACAGGGAACTGAGCAGCGCTGGCAGGTGGTGCTGGAGGAGCAGCCGGGGTACAAACACCAGCCCAGCCCTCAGGCCGGGAGACAGGACTCAAAACGGTGCTCCCAGACGCAGTCACACGGCTGTGTCCTGCACCACCCTTTCCTACGGAGACTCCCGGCTCTTTTACACGACTGAAGGACTTGAAATGGCCTTTGGTGGTCATCGCTGCAGGTGAACCAAAGCCACTCGGATCAGCACGTGTTATCGTGCAGAACAGACTGGCCTGTCCATTGGATAAAGATGAAGATTCAAGATCAGATAAAGATTCAATAACCCATGCACACTTCATTTTATTTCATGAAATGGGGATGTTTAGATAAAAATAAAGTGGGCTCCCTTTAAAATAGCTTTCTAGAAGAGGACAATAAGCCCAGCAGTCTTTACTCATTAAAAACCTCATTAAGGACTGAATTCCAGTTTTATATCTCTCATTATCTGTGCAGTCATGTTTATCTTGGGAACAAATAGATGGGACTGTTCTGCTGGGAGACATCTGTGAGCAACCTTTCCCCTCCTGTCTGTTATTTTTATATTCAACATGAAGCACATTTATCAAAACGATGCTGTGGATTTATATAATGACTTTCATCTCGCTGCCTCGAAGAACATTATTCCAGTTGCCAAGGCTTTGTTTATGCCCATTTTGTGGAATAAAGGAAGACTTTCATTAGCTGATGAGACATCCTGGAAAATGGGGTCCTACAGAACCACTTAGGAGCGCCACACGAGCCTCGCTCCTTTAGCTCCCCTGGCCAGGCAAATGGTCAAATCTTAGAAAAGATTTTGATCGCACCACTAGAACCTCTATTTTCATTTAAGTCATGATTAACCAGAACAGTAAACAAGCTTGATGATATCAAAGTCACAGAAAACGTGTAACATCTCTGCCGTTTTCTCACCCCCTAGTTTGCTGTCCCCCATCCTCACCTGATCGACCTCCAAGAGCGGGGCCACAGCAGGGGCACTTCACACCCCCAGCTCTCCACCTCTTCTCAGGGACGGCATTGTTCTTGGCAGGACACCTCCTCCTCCTCCTCGGGCTGGATGCTGCTTTCACAATCGCCCAAAGAGCTCCTGCATTTCTGCAGCCAGGATCATCTCTTCATGCAGGCCCGCCAGGTTTTGTGCATCTGATGTATTGGAAAATGGTGCCCCGGGTTAAGAGGCCACCCTGAACTCAGCTCCTACAGCTCCCTCTGCTGAGGGAGCATCAGTCAAAGTAGACTTCTCACACTGAATGAATTTTTCATAAGTTAATTGTCTCCGTCCTTTTCATGAATTAAATTAAACTGGGAACATCAAGCATCTACTGTCAGCTTTAGCTTCAGGCGTCTTCACCTTTAGATAATTTCTAACAGCAAAGGATGGCTCGTAACATGTGGCTGTTAACACCTTTCAAATCAAATCAACTGTAACAAAAAACCAAAGGTAAGCCATATTCATAGATGACGCTTCATCTTGCACCGGTTAACAAGGAAGACAGACAAGAATGATACCATTGTTCATTTTCATATCAATTGGCAGAAATTATCTTTATTAGAAAAATGAATTTTCATATATTTACAATTTTTACATCATGTTATACTTGGCACGTGTGTTTTCCCCAAATAGTTATATACATTTCGGTACACACAGACATTCGAGTCCCCCATTCCCTTAATGTTTTTCTACATATTTAACAAAAATGAAGAACACAATACAATTTGTAAGACAACCATAATAATTATATATTTCTCTATCGTAAAAACTTTGAAGCAAACATTTTTTTTAGATATGTTTCAAAATATTTATACAGTATTAGCACTCAGTCATGCACTGGGTTAAAATATGGTCGGGGTGAACTGCTGTGAGTCAGTATGCGTAACGCGGGAGAGAAGTGTGTGGCTCTCGGGGCTGGGCAGATCCAACTACCACCAGGATTTCAGGGGCAGACGGGGGCAGGGGTAGCCGGGCGTACGCGAATCTCCGTAACAAAACAGTTAAAACTGTGTGTGTACAGACGCTTGTGTGTTAAAATGCATTTCAGTTTGCTAAATCTATCTAATAAACCAGGCAGTAATTGGAATGTCAAAACTAGTTTTTTATTATTCTCTTTTCCCCCAAACCCTTTCTTTTGAAGAATCCATTAGACTATGAATTTTATAATGAAATTCTGGATTCTCTTAACATTATTTAATGCTTGATTCCATTTCACCAATATTCTTTTATTTCTACTCTAACATCCTGATTTATTTCCCCAGGCGTTAAGAGGTCTTCAAACCACTACTATTCTTTGCTAACGATTGGAAGTTTATGACTTACCCTTTGGTTTGAAATATTACACTCTTGAGAGTTTTACAGTAAATTGCACTAGCAAATAACAGAAGTGATAGGCTTTGTAATTTACTGTGTATGGACTCAGATGGTTCCGAGATTTCTGGTAAGATGTTATTTATGGGATGCAAATTTCTTCTACTGCAAGGTACATCAGTGCTCCGTGTAACCAGTACAAATTAGTACACTTGGAGTTTTTTCCCCCTCATCGGAACAAGAATACTTTTCCAACTGTACTAACTGTACTAATAACTTATAATTTTCTTTCTGAGCAAAATTCTAAGTTAATATTGTGAATTCTTATTTTCTCAGGATGCAGATGAAGCTAAACCGGTCTTAGGATGACGACTGATGATCCAATACTAATTTTCAGTTACATCTAATTTTTCAGAGTTCAATTGCAAATAACTTCTAATCATACTCAAACCAGCAATACATTACTTGAAACTGTTATTAAATGTTTGTAGAATCTTTGTCACAATGCTGAATTTTTCTCTTGCCCCTCATTCTTCCCAAAAACTTTACACATACACATATATATAAAGCTTATATATAGCTTTTATATATATATATATATATATGTATGTATACAAAGACTAATCAGGACAACACACTAAATTTACATTATTCAAGTAAACAGATAAAAATGTTTTTAAAAGTATAATTTGAGATTTTAAAATATTTCTGGTGTTTTTTGTTTAGCAGCACAGGAATATTGGTGTTTCATCTAAGCCAGCAAAAATCATTAAACAGAATGAAAGGAAGCACAAAATGCCCTTCAGGTTTAGTGTAAATTTCAATCATCTGATGAATTAAAATTAACATCATTAACTCACCGGTGAAGTGCTTCTGAGAGAACCTGAAATGTACGGATGCGAATTTTGTATAAAAATAGCATACTTAGTTAAGAATCAGGTAGGAGTTTGCCTCACACATTAATGAATTCTGTTTGTACCTTCTGGCTTCGCCAGGGAAGACACAAGATACACTGTGCATGTGCATGGGGGCATGAGGTGTGGAGACGGAGAGATCACGCTGCTCTTCATCAGTGCAAAATGGACGTTCTGAAGTGAATAAGACTATTTCAAAATATTATAGCTGATATCAAGTATAAACTGTAAACGGTTCTTACTAAAAATTGCACTAGTTTCCCTTCTAGCTGCACATGATTTTTCATGATGCAACTTCCATACCTTTGCAACATGAGGTTTTGGGTTGTTTTTTTATAATTCTGAGGGTGAACTGCACTAAGGATCTGCTCTCCCACATCCCTATTTAAGTCAAAAGGTGTTTGGCCTAAGTTTGGAATCCAGACCTAGGCCAGGTAAAAATGAGTTAGCCAAAATTTTTCTTCTTGCAGACAAAGGACTTGGAACCAAGTTCTTCTCTAAGACACACTCACAATGAACTGTAGCCAAAATTTGACCCTATAGAATTTTCTGTTTCTGGGTTAAGGTGGAAAAATTAATAACTATCCAACTCTCCCTTTGGAAAAAAGCTCAGGAATTACTTCAAACAAAGGATTCCAAGGTATTTTTTTGTCAGAAGTTTGGGTTAGAGCTCTGTAAATTTAGAAAAGAAGCCAAATACCACAATCACCTCTTGGTCAAAATCTCCACGCCACCAGTTATAGCAAGTTCAAAAGCCTGGGCATTGAGAAGTGATTCTGACTTCACCCCCACTGCTAAATACTGCCTCTGCCTGCAAAACCCGTTCTGCAGGCTGCTCAGTCTGCGTGGAGAATACACAGGCGGCCACTGGTGCACACACTGGCTGGTCTTTTTTGGTTTTTTTGGGGGGAATTTTTGTTTTTTAGGTATGCTTCCTCAGCTACCTTAAGTAACGTGTTTAATGACCAGGTGTGGATGGCGTAAGCTGGCACCGAATTTTAAAATCACGCCAATAGACCCTCTCTGGCCATGAATTTTCAACACAGTACGAGAAGACATCCTTTTCCTATGGCTTTGTTATTTACAGTGAGTATCGTTTCAAGCTCTTTGGACAGGACCTGTCCTCTGACGTGTTTTCACGTGTCCTAGCACAATGCAATCCCGACCCCAGCGAGTCCTTTAGCCTCTTGGGTAATACACTAAACGCTGCCAGAGGCTGAGTGGATGTAGGAGCTTTGGGAAGGAGAGAAGAGAATCACTTAAAATACAGCACTGCTGAAACGTGTCCCGCGGCTTTGGGAGACTACTCACACATGACTAGGTTAGAAAGCGTATGCACGCACGCGTGTCTATACTGTATATATATTTAGGTTAACAAGTTTAAACTATTAATAAACAGCTTCTCATGGTATTTGGTAATTAAAATATCAGGCTTGTGTCATTCAAAATAGTGCAACCTACATAGCAATATACAGGAAAATTACACACATTGTTCCTACTACCATTAATATGCTTGTGCATATCAAGACGACAGGATACCCTTTTCCATAGGATTAACCTTTTGCATATTTAATTGTATTCTTTGGCCCATTTTCCTGTGAAACCTCGTATGATAACATAAAGACTTTGGCTTTAAAAAAAAAAAAAAAAAAAGAGAAGAAAAGAAAACTCCCGTTTTTTCAGTGACTTTCAGAAACTTAAGTAGAATTCAAATCACTTCAGTTAAAAATTGTCATTTTCCTCCAGAAACCACACGCCCCGCAGCCTGTCACAGACCACCCGCTAGTGTGGATAACTGCGAACCTCCAATTTATTTATTTTTTTTTCCACTTTTGAAGATCATTTACACTTCAAATGTTGCACAACACACCCTCCAGAATTTTTCCTGACTCCTCTAATCTTGTCCCAACAGTGAACAAGAAAGGTCGCCTTCCCCAGCAGCACGGGGAGGCACAGCAACCTCGTGAGGGCCCTCCACTGCGGCACTATGAATCCAAATACAGGGTTTGCAATGTGAAACATAAGCCAAAAATATATTTCCAAAAGGTTTTTGCCATTAAACACCATTATTAAACAGGCTCAATAAAAAATTATCAGACTAAAGAATCCTGTAGTAATGATGTAACACAAATCTCTTCAAAACGGCTATTCTTCCGTGCCGCAATGCACAAAACAAATTAAAAAATGTATTCTCATAATGCATTTGCTGAGAAAAACATATTTCTTCTAATAGTACCAGAAGTGCAAACCAAGACATTCTCCATTAAAATTTCATGTCACTGTAAATATTACCATTTGCCCACATTAAAGCTTAGTACCATTTATGAGAAGTGAGGAAACCTTCATCAATTCCAAAGCAAAGTATCATCTCACTTGGAACTTTACAGTGCACTGAATAAGTATCACAATATTTATTGGTATTTATTTTCACAGTTTTCTAACGTGCACATAGAAATATAATTTTTGAAATATATTAGTGAAAACAAATACTAATACAAAAGGGAAAGGACAAAACATCTAGGAGTATAACTGCTTATCACCACTACTTTTTAAGAGTTGGAGAGTCAAAACCATCTCTCTCTTAAATATGTAGTACTATACTTAGTGTGGTTATCTACTAATAAAGGTATTGCATGACAATGTTACAGCGTGGTTATATTCTCTACTAATTTAGCATTGTTTTCAATACAGGTAAAGAATTAAGCAGAAGGAGGAAAAAGTGTCATTTAAGTGCAAAACAACAAAAACCTGGTAAATAGTGAGGTAACTTAATTTTACTTATATTATTTCTGGCTCTTGAATTATAGATATGACAAAATCATCACAAAATCAGCAGTGGATTCTTACAGCTGTTAGACTGGCATTCATTTAAAAAAAAACAAAAACAAAACCAAAAAAAACCAACAACAACAAACCAACCCCAGTTTCAACCACAGCAGATATATCCTGCAGGATGTAACAAAAAAGCTCATGAGCCTGCGAGAACGAAGTGCATTTTCACTGCATTGCAGGGCGATGCACACTTGCAATCCTGACTTCCAAAGTTGCAGGACATTGGAAGAGCATGTATGTGCAGAGAGCATACTCTGTACACAGGCTGAGAGAAGCAGGGAAAAAGAAAAAATTAAAAGCCTGACTGAGGCGAAGTTTATTCACAAAGAGTGCAGTAACCCTCCCTGGCCGCGCAGAGAGAAGCAGGGCAGGATTTCTGCTCCCATTTAATGGGGCAACAGACACCAGGAAGCACGAACAACCACTTCTCCACCCCACGAACATGGCTGTGACAGTGTAATGAAGGTGAACATGGGATTAATTCCACAATGAAAGCTGAGCATCAACAAGGATTTTACACTACGTACAGTACGTGCACATCAGACAGAGGAGTCTGCATGATCAGAGCGATGTAAGAGACGTGACGGTCTTGAGGCTACTCCCATTTAACCACAGCTTCACAGGTGACTCCAGCCAGAGCAGGCTGAGCCTGCCCTCTACCTTATCATATACCTGCCCGCACCTGCATTTACGTCCACAAATAAACACACAGCTGTGATCAAACTCCACTCCCTCCTCCTGATAGTAAATACTAACATATTGCTAATACATTTAAATAAGACAGTATAAGACAGGTGAGTCTGGGCAGGGAAATGGCTCACATCATAAAAGTCACGCTTTGAAAGGCCTTTACGCTCTTTCAGAAGTTCCTTCAGCACTCTTATACTTTGAAGGCTCAGCTCTCAAAAGGAAGGCAGTTTAGATTAAAAAAAAAAAAAAGCATTACTAAAACAAAAACAATTTAAGTATATCACTGCAAAACTGTTTTTCCGTTCCAAACCAGATTGCTCTATACAGGAAAGATATCTACTTTAAAAGGACTTTTGAGCTAAGATAGGGCTAGAGCTGGGAAAGGGAAAGTTTAGCAAGGGAACGTATGACACTCCATCTTGAAAGAAGCACACGACGTGATGATTAACACAACACAATCTAGTCAAGCACAGGATAGTTACTGTTCTATATCAACTAAGAGAGGATTTTGCCATAAAAGATCTGTTTTCACTAGGTTTTATATATCAAACATCTTAAATGCAATGTAAAACAACAAAAAGATTCACCTCTTGAATTCTTCCCAAGTCCAAGCTGACTCTTAGACCCTTAGATTGGTGCCACGATTGGTGCCTGTTCTACGATGTGAACCCAGCAAGGGAAGGAATAGTACCAAAATCTTCCCCATCACTAAGATGCATACGCTACACTGCGGAACTATGAAAATAGCAAGTTATTCTACAAGGAATAGATTCTGACACTTTTATTTCATGCTGGATAGTCATGTGGTAGAAAGCAAACGATGATACAGGCGAGGCTGGGAGTACTGCAAAACCCGCAATTGCCAGGTGCTACCTTAGTGACTACTCGCATAAGCACGGGAACCTCCAGGCACCTGCAAGGTTTAACTTGGCACTCACTTGCACATTTAACTAGCAGATTTTTAAGGCTGGGGATAAGTAGACCATTACTTTCCTAAGCCCACCTAACTGAGATGTCCTTGTTAGGAGCCTATACTTTCTAAAAAGTCAACAGAGAGAGGTAAAATCTTCCAGACACATCACACACAGAACTGCTCCCAAGCCTTGCGCTCTGAACTACCATCCGGACGGAGCTTTCTCTCTCTCTCTCCCCACTGGCAACAGAAAGAGCTCAGCCTTCCAGCACAGAAACCCAACACTACGCACACAGCTCTAGCTTTTGCTTCCTTTAAAACTGTGTAAAAAGATTTCTTTTCACCAGGAAAAAAAACCCCACTCCTCATTTTCCTTGTGAGCCTTACTTCACCTCCTACGTGTTCCTGAAAGATCATAGAGAAGGAGACATGTATTTATGAGATGCTGCTAAAACACAGTGAGCTGGCAGTGGTTTGGGTTCTGTTTGTCCACAGCACTCTTTCTCCTAACCGAGCTTCTTACGTAGCAGAATAATGAATTCTGAGCAAAAGCTGAAAAAACATTAAATGAAATTTTCCAGAAATACAAAAACTCTTAATTTTCCTTAATTTTATCTTATATATTAAAATATCTTATTTCCATGCGTTTAAGTTAGTGGGTGGCTACACTGCTCTAAGAAACACAAGCAAAACACAAAATCCATTTGAAAGGAAAAAGGAAAATTTACTGTGGTGAAAAGGGAAAGACAAAAACATGAAGAAATTCTACAATGTCTTTAAAAGAGGAAAAAAGCAAGAGGCAGGTATGTCTATGTAGCTGGTTTTACCTCCATGTACCTACTGCATTCCTCAGCAATTCAATATCCTGCCTCCATAAAAGTTGTCGTCCGGGAGCAGTGTAACACTACAGGACATGCTACCAAGAATGGCCCATATCATTTACAGCCTGATTCAGTTCCAGCTGGAGTCACGGGAAATCTTGGTGATAGGAATGACCAACAAACTGCTAGAGCTGTAATCAGGAAAATGTAACAAGTCACCAGCACCATCCAGAAAGGTACAGAAAGGATGGCCACTTATGCAGGAAGATTCTTTTCTCCTCTTCAAGAATAGCAGCAGCTAGAGTGAGAGAGAGGGAAATACAGAAAGTCTTGATCTCGGTTTAACTGAAAGGCAGTGCAAATATATCAACAAAGCTCAGGCAATATTCAGAATTCCACGCGCTCTACGGCTGAGCCTCACAAGCTGTGGCTTGTGGCTCTACTGTTGAAGACTTTTCTTCAACTTCCCAGCTTCTTCTTCTTTACTCGTATACATCTGCAACCACACCAGCTACTCGCCTACAACCCTACACTTCAGCCTTTTCTTCCCCCTTCATTCACTCACATTATATGCCAAGATGAAAACAACAAATGCATGCAGATTCTTGTTCCCTCTACTTTCAGTATCTGGTTTTTTGTGTTTGTTTTTTTTTTTTTCTTTTTTTCCCCTTTAAGGCAGCATCTTTTATTTCCATGTGAACAACTGCTGTGCAACATTATCAAGTCTTCCCTCTGTCTCTTTAATTTGTTTTGGTTTAGGGGAGGTGGTTGTACTGCATGTTTGCAGCTAATAATAATAAATCTCTACAGTCAGCAGAAATCTGCTCAAAATCAGAAAAAGCAAACACTGCAATGTATTTCTTTATAGCTAATTTGCTTGTACATTTCACAGAAGGATAAATCCACCTGGGTTTAGGATGTTTACATTTGGATTTCAACAGTTTACTTCGAAAATGTTGTAAATGGGAATTTTTCTTTCCCAGAACTTCACATACAGTACTAGTCTATATATTGAATTATGTGTGTCTAGTTAGATAGAGATGATGATAGAAAAGACTCGTAGCAATCAGCAAATATTTTGAGAACTTAAGGATGATACGAAAGAGAAGAGCCACCACTGAGTTTTATGATTCACTTGGTAAAATTCTCAGTGACTTGTATGGCAGTTTTTGGTATGATACCAGCAAATACCATGTCTGCTGAAACACACCGGGTAGTTCAAAATACTGTAGATCTACTTAATATACCATGATTTGGATTGGAAATTAAAATTTGCCTGAAATATTTTTATTAAGCTCGTTAAAACAACATCTATGCCTTCAGTGCATTTGCCTTCCTGTACACCTAAGACAAATTGTATACCTATATCTTTGGGAAAAGCTTTTGGCTGATGAAAATCAGTGGTCATCCCATAAACAGCCTGGCCCTGCTTCGCTCATACAACTAGTCCTAAGCAATGTGAACCTCTCTAAGGGCGAGTAAGGATCTTCTGCTTATAAAAACCACATCCAGTGAGGAACCAGAAAGCATACCAGGTGAATCAGGGCCAAAAATTGTGACCAAATGTTGAATAAAGAAATCTCAACACATATTTGCTCTGGACAGCGTACAGATACCCATAGATATGCTTTCTGAACATACTTGGAATAAACTATAATGAGATTTTTGAAAGCTGGAAAGGGATTGGAAGCCCAAAGTTCATTACATTCCATTCCTTCAAAAAATATTATCCTTCACCATCATGGTGAACATACAAATATATTTGTGAATACCACAAACTCATTCTGGACTGTTTGGTAGTTAAAGTCGCCTTAGATCTGTTTAACAAGCAAAAATTGTAAAACAGAATTCAAGAAGATGTATTTTGCCTACCCCTATACATCATTTATATTATCTCCCATTTGCAGCTCCGCTTTGCAGTCTGCTATTCCAAATTAAACAACTTGCATACTGTACCTCTGGCATACAGATACTACAATTACAGCCGACAGGCATGATTCTACTGAAAAGAGTTTCAGTTTAGAGAAAAGTTAGGGTAATATTCACATTTTCCAATTCACAGTGGTAATGGTCTCCCTGCTCGCTGTTCTTCAGTGAAATGTAAGGAATAATGCTTGAATAATCTAAACGTCCTCTACACAAAAAACCTAAAGCCGTTCTCAGAGTAGCAGGAGAATGGGAGAGCACCACCTGTTGAATGCTTTCAGTGTTCAAATACATTAGCAATTATATTTACTTTTTTAGTTTAAATTAAATTCACAGTTCTACATTCTACTCACAAGAGGCTTCCTCTCTTCCCCTCCATGCTCCCTTACCATTCGTATCTAGTGCTTTCTTTTTTTCCAGCGGGGGTGAGGAGGGGTGTGTAGCAGACATTATACTTGTGAAATAATCTGATTGATCTTTACTAGAGGTAAATTCATATAAGAATGCATCCCTGTTATGTGAATACCTTTGTATAGCAGTCAGTGACAATAGAGATACTGTTCCTCAGTGATGTGTGCATATATTCAATTTATATAACAGACTCGGTTGGAGAAATTTTTAAAAATGGTCTAATGTTCAACAAATATGCACAATATTCTGGAAGGAAGAAGTCCCTCCAAAGGCATTAATCCTTCAAATAAATGGTACTGCGCTCCTCACTGATTACACTGAACGTATGGCTGTCGGTGTTTGATACTGTATTAAGAGCTTTAATACTATTAACATACAATTAATTAGATGTCACTAATACACTATGAACAAAGAATTACAGGGGGCTGGGATTTGGTTTGGGAAGTGAAGGAATAAAAGAAATACTATACAGCCCTGAGTAATCACCAGTAAGGGGCAAATGCAAACTTACATTAGGCCTCAAGGTTACTAATAAAGTCCACAGCTCCACAGTAAGTGTCATATAGTGATATCTAAAAATATATACTCTGGATTAGGCAGCTGTGAAATTTCTGACAAGATGACTGCAGACTTTTCAATGAACTTAGTTCGTAATGGTAAATGCATGTGAAATAGAAGAAAAGCATTTGTACATTAACATTAACCAATATCCATGGGGCTTCCTTTTGGTACACAGCAGTTCACATGTTTGGCCCTACAGGCTTCCCATTTATCGTCTGTCAGTCTAGAACAAACATACTAATTTTGTGCTAACACGCTGTATTTTATTTATTAAGGTCCCGGGGGTTCGGGGGGTTTTTTATTATTATTTGGCTTTGAAAATGCTTACGAAGCTAAAATATATTTTTGAAAGTCTAGCTTTCTGTTCTCTTTTAAAGTCTTACTTTTGAAACTGTGCAAATGCATTCCTAATTCTTTTTGTCTGTGTCATACTACATGCATACCATATTGCTTATCCAGTACTAGAAAATCATTAAACATTTCTAAGGACAAAAGTACATTGAATGATACTTAGCAACATAAATTAGAATAACCAAAATAATAAAATAATTAGATACAAAACAGCATAGTTGCCAACATATATTGGGGCTATTTCAGTACAGCTTGCCATTTATATATAAAGCATACATAAATGGCTATTTTTTTATCCTTTTCAACAAGACATATTTTAAAAGGATGGTTAAAAGCAGACTAATTTACCTATTCATGTACAAAAGTACACTGGGAAAGGGAGAGGTTTACATATCATTTACCATAGCAGGATACTGTTAAAGGATAAATTCTCCCTCTAAGATGGTGGCAACTATTTTTTCCCTATAGATAAAGTGTTCACGGAAAATTTAAACATCTGATTCAATGCTAGGCATTTTCTTATACACACGTCTATTGCTACAGGAATTTAAAACCCTTGGAGTTGAGTACAAGCTATTCCTATTTGCAACATAAGGCAAAACATGCTCTGAAATGTACATGTCATTATGGATCCGACCATCCCTGGAACAGTATGATGCTGAAGACTTTATGGATGACCTTAAATAATTATCATGTCTTCCTCTTGTTGGTAATGAATGTTTATAAAGATCAGCCGGACTTCGCCTAAGAGATAAGTGCTGGTCATCACGATAGGAGTGCAGAAAGGGATTATCATCTGAGTGAACAGGATACAGGGACTTGCTCCGTTTACTGTCCTCTAGTGCATGAGTTAAAAGTGAGGCCTTGTTGCTCAACAGTTTGCTTGAGGGAACACTAAACATGCTTGCATATGGACTACTTTGTAGAAATTTCTCTCTTTCTTTCAAGCTTATACTACGAGAAGGTCTTCCAATATCAATTTCCCTGGATTTATCAGCGATATTATCAAAAGAATGTTGCCTGCTAATCCTCAACTTATTTTTTTTATGATATTGCAGAGCATTGTTTTGTGACCAACTATGCTCATAGATTTCTTCAGGAAGTGATAAGTTCGTTGTATCCTGCAGCATCTGATCTTCTTCAATATCATAGAGGTTCCCCATCCGCAAGCATGCGTCACATTTATAGGGAGATCTGCTCGAGTAGTGTCCCGCGTAAGTGGGCAAATTGGAAAGACAGCTCCTGCAGTGGGTGGAGTTCTGTCTATATCTATCGTTCATGTCACCTAGGGAAGCATTTTTATCTTTTAAAGTGTAGTGCTTTGCATAAAGTTTATACTGGTCATTATTTGGAAGACTGTCTTCATTATGCAAGGGAGTCCTGTTAGCATGTTCTGCTTTCCTGTAGTTGTCATTGTGATCTTGATAAACATCAGGGAACTCTATAGTTTCTGGAAGGACAATGTTTTCGATGTACTGAGGTGTGTCCAAGCGGAATCCTGGCTCCTTGTCAGCATCAATCGTGTAGATTTTATCCCGTGGAGAGCTTGGTTTGGTTTTCAGATATGTCAGTTCCACTTCACTACAGTCTTTTGGGTATTTTGATGCTACTGTCCTTTTTTTAAAATTGTCCTTGGTTTTGTGGTGCTTGTTGTTGTTTTCAGGCTCCATATGGCAAGTAGCTCGGCTTGATGCCTCTGATACATCCGAATGGACAATCTCTTCAGGAAGGTATCTTTGGCTTTTCACTGAAAGCTGCCTGTTTTCATCTGACCCGTTTTCTCTCTGGGAACCTTGGCTCTGACGTACAGATTCTTGACGTAAAGATTCAACAGATTTCCTCCAAAGCTGCCTGGGTCTGGAATTCACTTTTGCTTCTGCTGTTACTGCAACCTCTACTGTATTCGGATTGGACTCATTCAGCGTGAGAGGATGCTGACCTTGGAAAACATAGTTGTTAAGATTGTCCTTGTGTCGATTACCAGGAAGTGTCTGCAGTTCACTCATGTTGTCACCAAAAAAGTTATCCTTTGTCTGAAAGGATCTGTTATCAGAAAATATCAAGTTTCCCTTATCCATGACCATATCCATAATCAAGGAACCCCTCTGAATGAAATCAGCTGTTCTTTTTGGGGAGTTAATTCTTGAAGGATTGATATTGGTCATATTTTTCGCTGTTCGCAGTAGTTTTAACATGTTTGTTTGGGAATTGGTCAAAGTAAAGTCAGGAGACTTCTTTTTTTCTTCAATGTGTACTCCGTGAATGCAGCTGTAAATACCCTGTAATACAAGTAATATAAAACAAATTAAATCACTATGTGTCAATTTTTAACACTTCCATTCTATTTCTTTATTAACCATAAAGAACAGTTACACGTTGCTTATCTAACGACTGGAAAGATTAAAAGTTCATATCTCTTCTTTTAGCATTTCCTTACATTGATATAGGAGAATTATTTCTACCGTATCTGTTGGCACTGAAAAGGAGAAAAATTGCCAGTATTTTACAAACCAATGGTCTGTGTTGGCATCCCCTGCTTATTCTAGAAAACAAGATTAGAAGGTACCCCAAAAGGTTCCCTAGTCCCATCACAAAATGTAACTAGCTTTCAGTAAGGGAAACTCTATTCTTTTAAGCCAGTGATTAAATTACCCCCCTAAAGAAGCCTGCAGGCAGGCTATCTTCTTGGAGGTTAAGGTAATCTTCACTTTCACTGAAATAAAAAGGCTTCTAGTCATGGTATTTTAGCTTTTCTGTTTCCTATCCTGGTGCCTGTGAAAAAATCCCATCTCTTTCTAAAGCCTGAATTTGAGTTCGTTTTGAGCAAAAGGCTGAAGCCTGTCTCTTAACTCTGACCTCTTCTGTCTCCCCTGTGAGCTCAACTGACGTTTCTGACCCTGTGAACTTGTAATTCTTAGAAATTTGCCTTTGAAATAAGTGCTTTTTTCCCCTAGATTGGTTAGGAGAATTTCACACGTAAAAGGCCAAAAGTATAAAGTTCAAATGTAAAATGTGGAGATTAAACTCTATATGCTTTTCTAGACAATCCCCAACAGGGAAGGGCAGAGTATTTTTAATGCAGTTCCAATACAGTCCAATTTACTCAACAGGGTAATTTCAGCACATTTTAAAGCAATTGGGCATTTTAGTATCATTTTTAATTCTCTTCAGCTATGTAAAAAATCCAGCAAAATCAACTACCTAATGAAAGTATTATGTGTTTAAAAAACCCAAAATGACAAAACCCCAACTAATTTATCAAAAATTTAAGAACAAGCACATGCTTCCCTTATTTTATGACAAGTATCAGTTATTTGGATATGTAAATCCACTTTGGGTTTGGTAAAGTTATCATTAAAACCTGTCTGAGTGTCTAACCAAACACAAATGACACTTGCGTTTGGCCTTTTCTCACATGGTTTATTCAAGTTTGCTATCAAGAGAAGCTTATTAAAATATTCCAGTATATTTTTATTGCTTAAAATACACTTGTTTAAGAAAAACACAAAATTGGGAACTAATGTCTCTCATAAATTTACTGTTTATTTTGTTTGGATTTTTTTTGGTGTAAATTAATCCATTTTCTGTATCTGAGCAGCTCTACCATTTCTTCATCAAAATTTCCCCTAAATGTATTAGTTTTCAGCATTTGATTATTGATTATCCTGGCATATGATAATTCATACCTTAGAATATTCCAATGAAGAAAAGACTTCTCATGGAGTGCAAGTACATCCTAAACCTGTTGACTACTCTAGAGCATCACACTGATGCTCTAATATGTATTTCACATGTCCAAGTGGGAATAAAAGGAAACATAATGTTTTAGGGAGGTAGCATTTATTCTATCTATTGCTTGATGGGGGGAAATGAAAGTAATACTGACCCTGCTGATCGAGAACAACAATCCTGGCCTATCTGAGCAGACTCCAGTGAAGCAGAATCTAAGTTTCCAGTAAAATAAGTGCTCCCAGACAAAGGTTATTAAACTGAGTGCCATGGCTGCTGCAAGCATGTAAAACACTCCTGCCATGTTGTCAATGTCCAGCTGGCTGCTCATGACTTCGTTCTTCTCGTTGTGGCAAATACCAGTCAGCCACAGGGTTTCTAACTCTTCCATTTCCCCTAGGGAGAGCAAGGAGTCAAACAGGTTAGAACGCAAAAATTACTACTCACAGTATTCGAAGTCTTTACAAGTTTAAAAATACAGCACCGTTTAATGCTTCATTTGTGGAGCATCTTAGTCCTATCTACTAAGGATTTGCAAATATAGCAGATTTCAACTCACAGCACCCTAGTTTCAGATGTCCTCAGATTTCATAAATTACGTGGGAAGCTGGCGGCTCTAGAAAGCAGCATCTGTGATTTGGGGAAAACTTTCTTCTGCTTGTTCTAACTAGTACCCCTTCTTACAGAGAGTGGAACTGGAGGGTTCCTGTCCCAGGGGATTCCCCCACCCCATCCATGAGAGCTGCGTTTGGTGCACCCTCAGACCCAGGAGGCTCCTCCTGTCCCAGTCCAATATGTGCCACCGGTGCTGCTCCAGTCTGCAGGTCCAGCTGGTAGTAAGCCCCCATTGCGTACTCCAGAGGTGCCGATGCATACACAGACCCTCACAGACAGCAATGTCGTTAGCAGTACCACATGGCACTCACAAACCCAAATAAAGATGGCCTGATCCTCCTCCTCCTGCCCAGCTGATGAGGACTGAAGTCTGCTAGTGAAACACACACACACGATCACTCGTGTGATTCACAAACACACCAGTATTCACAGACCCCTCAAACACTGCCATGGGCTATGCCTGTGCGATATCTGTGCCTGAACCCTATACACCCCTTACCCAGGCACCAGCTTGGACCTCAGGTCTTTCCAGAAGTCCCCTAACAAATCGTATCTGCCCCCACACTCATAAACAACAAATGGAAAGCAAGAACACAGCACAAACAGCTGGGAACTGAGTTTAGTAAAGAGATGGGACAGGCTGTAGCCACGAGACACAGGTCAGACAAGCATCCTGACACACAACCAGACCCTTTTATGCTCTCCCCTCTCCATTTTCCTATGCTTGTTTCTGTTCTTAAGTTTTTATTGTAATTAGCAGTATCTGTCAAATACAGCTCTTCTCCTGCCTTTCTGCCTCTTTTCACTGGGTGATGCAATAACTGCAAACCCTTCCCATGTCACGTACTCTCTCCTGGTGTCCTGGACACCTCCTTCTGCTCCCCCCTGGCGTGCTGGATCACCCAGCCTTTCTTTTTCCAGCCTCCTCTGGCCTTCTGCTGCTGCCAGCACCTGCCTCCTGGGCAGCAGCAGCAAAATAAACGGCATCATCACATGCGCGAAACAGAGCATTCCTGGTTCCTGGTCCTGGCTGTGCCACACCCTCACTGCCATGAAAACACTTCATTAACTTAAAGCTAAGGAAGCAGATCTGCTCTTTCCCTCTGTTGCATATTCTTAGTCTTAGAATCCACATTTCACCGATGAGATTTGGCCCCAGATGAAGGACACCATTGTTAGCAGCGGTTGCTACTGCCGACATGGACAGAGGTGTGCAAGAAACTGCAATTCTTCCTGCCAAGACTGTTTTTTATATTGCATTATATGATTAATTTTCAAATGCTTAGTGTTGTTCTTGCTGAAGCATTGCATGTGCATACATGCCTCTTTACTCTCTTGAGGATATACTCAGCTGAGTAATTTTATTATTATTTTTAAAGCCATAAATTTTGCCATTTCTAGAAAATAAAGCAGGCAATACAGAGGGACAGAAAGTACAGTATTAGCTGGCTTGGTGTGTTTCCCAGTTTAGGATATGGCTTCAATTTGGGGGAAGAATTCCCACGCTACAGATCCCTAATCCTAACCCAAGGATTAGGGAATACATTTTTAGTATTATAATTCATACATCATTGGAGTAAAGATCAGAAAAAAAAACGTCTAGAACCTATATTGACATTTCAGCTACCTTCAAGCCAGACTAGAAGATCAATGACCTGCTGTGCAAGAGCATTTTGCAGGGCATTAGAAAAGCTGCAGCCCACGGAAAATAAGGATGTGTGAGTTGGAACACAGGACTGTGATGGAGAAATTGCTTCTCATAGAATGTGAAGGAAAAATTGAAGTAGAAAGGACAAGTACCCAGGCACTTTAGCAAAGGCATTTCACAAATTTGTAAGAGAGATTATTCAGTTCCTAGTTAATTCTGAGTTTAGTTCTGTGCTTGAAGCATGAATTAAACCTCTACATCTGAAAAAGGCAGTGTATCTTCTCCCAGATTACAGTGCTCAATCTTCAAAATACCTAAGAGCATCCCTAAAGAAGAAAGTCAATCTTAATGAATCTTTAAAAGTCTTCTAATCCAGGACATTGGGACAATAAATTATTAATTGTAACAGTATAGATATTGCACACTGTCGCTACATAGATAATTGGGGTTCATTATTGCATTTCCATATCTTCTTGGATTTCTTTTGTGCTGCTAAACCTCAGTGGACTGTTCCCCTCGTCTCTCTTTCAAGTCCTCCCCAAGGCCTATGAATAAAGCTCACAGAGGCGATAGAAAAGAACCCAAGTCCAAAGAGAGTGCAATGTTTCTGGTTTGTGCATTAGTAGCCGAAGCTCTGACAATCAGCCCTCATTACATCCCACAGGAAAATTCACATCTCCCAAGACTGTCAAACATCAACTTGATTTGACTGCTGTGCCCTTTTACAATTCATAACAAAATTCACAAAGGAATTTAAACCTGTTTTTTATTTCTGTTTCCTCTGCGTTTCTTTCCCTTTGGCATGTACATCTAAAGTAACTATTGATAATCCACTAACCTTTCCAAAACCGTCACTACAGAAACCAACCAAGCTTGTTTTGAGTCGAGATAAATGACAGTACCCTGGCAAGCTGCGAAAAACAAAGCATCCCAGAGTCTCTCAGATCCTGCTGTTGCAATATCCCTCCCATTGTACCTGACAATGACAGAAATCACTGTTAATTAATACCCAAAAGTAATCCACAATTCTATAGATCGCAAAGCACTGTGAATCATTGGACTGTCATATTTACGAAATATTATCTGGGAATGGATTGCGGTAAAGGAGAAAAGACGGGTCCTTGTCATAGGTGACTCCCTGCTGAAGGGAGCGGAAGGCCCAATATGCAGGCCGGACCCGGTACGTAGGGAGGTCTGCTGCCCCCCTGGAGCCCGCGTCAAGGACGGGAAGAGGATGCTTCCTTCCCTGGTACGGCCCTCAGACTCCTACCCACTTTTGCTCTTTCAGGTAGGCAGCGACGAGGTAACAAGAAGTTGTCCAAGGGCAATGAAGAAAGATTTCAAGACCCTGGGATGCCTGGTCAAGGGATCGGGAGCACAAGTTGTGTTCTCATCTATCCCCCCAGTTGCGGGGAATGACAAGGGAGTAAGTAGGAGGAGCCAGCAGATCAATGCCTGGCTTCGAGCCTGGTGCTGCCGGCAGGACTTTGGGTTCTTTGATCATGGCCTGATCTACAAAACACCTGGCCTGCTGGTAACAGGCAGGAATACCTTGACTTCCAGGGGAAAAAGGGTTCTAGGACAAGAGTTATCAGGGCTCATTAATAGGGCTTTAAACTAGATTTGAAGTGGGATGGGGATGGTACTGGGCTTGATGGTGAGGTGCCAGGGCGTAGTTGCTCAGCGCTCGTGGGCCAGCGTGCCAGTATTTCTGAAAGCCAGAAGGCACACCACATCTCAAGGGTCAAAACTACACACACGACTCCCTCTCTGAAATGCTTATACACCAATGCACGCAGCACGGGGAATAAGCAGGAAGAGCTGGAGATCTGTGTGTGGTTGCAGGGCCACGATCTCATTGCAATTACTGAGACATGGTGGGACAGCTCACATGACTGGAATGCTGTCATGGATGGCTATGTCCTTTTCAGGAAAGAGAGACCAGCAAGGCGTGGTGGTGGAATTGCACTCTATGTGAGAGAGCATTTGGAATGCATCGAGCTCTCACTAGGGGCGGATGAAGAGAGGGTCGAGAGCTTATGGATAAGGATTAAGGGGCAGGCAAATATGAGGGACACTGTTGTGGGTGCTTATTACAGGCCACCTGATCAGGATGGGGAAGCTGATGAGGGTTTCTACAGACAGCTGAAGGTAGCCTCGCAATCGCAGGCCTTGGTTCTCATGGGGGACTTCAATCACCCCGATATGTGCTGGGAAGACCACACAGCCAGGCACGCACAGTCCAGGAGGCTCCTCCAGTGCATTGATGACAACTTTTTGACGCAGGTGGTACAGGAGCCAACAAGGAGAGGAGCACTCCTGGACCTGGTACTGACAAACACAGAGGGACTGGTGGAGGACATTAAGGTTGGGGGCACCCTAGGTTGTAGTGATCATGAAATGATAGAGTTCAGGATCATGGGTACTACACACAAAACATCAAGAAGTAAAATTACAACCTCGTATTTCAGAAGGGCTAACTTCGACCTCTTCAAGAAACTGCCTGGACAGATCCCGTGGGCCAGGGCTCGGGAAGGCAAAGGGGCTCAAGAAAGCTGGTTGGTATTCAAAGACCACTTCCTCCAAGCTCAGGATCGGCACATCCCTAAGAGAAAGAAATCGGCCAAGGGATGCAGGAGACCTGCGTGGTTGAGCAGGGAGCTTCTGAAAAAGCTCAAGTGGAAGAAGGAAGTTTACAATAAGTGGAAGAAGGGCCTGACCCCTTGAGAGGATTACAAGAATGCTGCCAGAACATGCAGGGATGAAACAAGGAAAGCCAAGGCTGCCTTGGAATTAAACCTGGCTAGGGATGTCAAGCTCAGCAGGAAGGGCTTCTACAAGTATATTGGAAGCAAAAGGAAGACCAGAGAAGTTGTGGCCCCACTGTTGAATGAAACAGGAGCCATGGTGATGGAGGATGCGGAGAAGGCAGAGTTACTGAATGCCTTCTTTGCTTTGGTCTTTACTGCTCGGCCCAGCCCTCAGGAGTCCCAGGCATTGGGGGAAGTAATGGGGAAAGAAGACGACTTCCCTTGGGTTGAGGAGGATCGAGTGAGGGATCAATTAGATATTCACAAGTCCATGGGCCCTGATGGGATGCACCTGAGAGTGCCAAGGGAGCTGGCGGAAGTCATTGCTGGGCCGCTCTCCATCATCTTTGAAAGGTCCCGGAGAACAGGCGAGGTGCCTGAGGACTGGAGGAAAGCCAATGTCACTCCAGTCTTCAAGAAGGGCAAGAAGGAGGAGCCGGGGAACTACAGGCCAGTCAGCCTCACCTCCATCCCTAGAAAGATGACGGGACAGCTCGTTCTGGGCGTCATCTCAAGGCATGCGGAGGAAAAGAAAGCTATCAGAAGTACTCAACATGGATTCACCAAGGGGAAATCATGTCTGACTAATCTGATAGCCTTCTATGATGGCATGACTGGATGGATAGATGAGGAGAGGGCGGTGGATGTGGTCTACCTTGACTTAAGCAAGGCATTCAACACGGTCTCCCACAGCATCCTCATAGGGAAGCTTAGGAAGAGCGGGCTTGATGAATGGACAAGTAAGGTGGATAGATAACTGGTTGAAAAACAGAGCTCAGAGGGTAGTGATTAGGGGCACAGAGTCTAGTTGGAGGTCAGTGACAAGTGGTGTTCCCCAGGGGTCAGTACTGGTCCTCTTCAATATATTCATCAATGACCTGGACAAGGGGATAGAGTGCACCCTCAGCAAATTCACTGATGACACAAAGCTGGGGGTGTGGCTGACACACTGGAAGGCTGTGCCACCATACAGAGAGACCTAGACAGGCTGGAGATCAGGGCAAAGAGGAACCTTATGAAATTCAACAAGGGCAAGTGCAGGGTGCTGCACCTGGGGAGGAGTAACCCCAGGCACCAGTACAGGTTGGGGGCTGACCTGCTGGAGAGCAGCTCAGCTGAAAGGGACCTGGGAGTCCTGGTGGACAACAGGATGATCATGAGCCAGCAATGTGCCCTTGTGGCCAAAAAGGCCAATGGCATCCTGGGGTGCATCAAGAAGAGTGTGGCCAGCAGGTCAAGGGAGGTCATCCTCCCCCTCTGCTCTGCCTTGGTGAGGCCACCCCTGGAGTACTGTGTCCAGTTCTGGGCTCCCTGGTTCATGAAGGACAGGGAACTGCTGGAGAGGGTGCAGCAGAGAGCTACCAAGATGATTAGGGGATTCAAACACCTCTCTGATGAAGAAAGGCTGAGGGATTTGGGTCTCTTCAGTCTGCAAAAAAGATGGCAGAAGGGGGATCTTATCAACGCTTATAAATACTTAAAGGGTGGGTGTCAGGAGGATGGGGCCAGGCTCTTGTCAGTGGTGCCAGGGGACAGGACAAGAGGTAATGGGCACAAACTTGAGCATAGGAGGTTCCACCTAAACATGAGGAGGAACTTCTTTCCTTTGAGGGTGGCAGAGCCCTGGCACAGGCTGCCCAGAGAGGTGGTGGAGTCTCCGTCTCTGGAGACATTCAAACCCACCTGGACGCGTTCCTGTGCAGCCTGCTCTGGGTGACCCTGCTCTGGCAGGGGGTTGGACTAGGTGATCTCCAGAGGTCCTTTCCAACCCTACGGTTCTATGATTCTATGGACAGATTAGGCTGGTAATTCTGGTCTACATATATAAATCGGTTACCATTTACAGAATATATTTATAATCTGTGTATACACACAGAAACACAGACAAAACAGTTACTAATTTAACTGCAATAACACAATAACTGCATAGCTGACCCTGTAAAACTGGCAAAAAATGTCCCAGTTTATTTATTGCTCTTCCTGCCCTTGGGTAAAATTACATTTTACCCAAGCTATTTACAGAAGGCATAACATTTTTATTACAAAATCCTCAAGTATGAAGAATTTTTTAACTGGGGTGCTGATTCCTTACTTATAAAAATCAGCCACTTCCAAACTTGGCCTGGAGTTGGAATTCAAACCATTGAACTTTCAGGCTAGTTAAACTTTGCTTCAGAAAAAAATATTTAAAAGTTTCAGGTCTGTTTGGAGGAATATTGTTGTCTTTCAAATCCTTTTGGCTGGTCTAACTCATGAGGTGAATGTGTAGGGTGATGACACCTATAGCAATATAGTAGTTTTAGCACTTGAAAGGCCAGAAAATTGTAATTATTAGGCATTGGAGGGTTCAGTCATCTCAATGTGTGCATAATTCTAATTAGCAAGTAAGAGCTCCAAATCATTCATAACAAAGACTTTGGAAATCTAAGTCAGCGACCTCAATATATACAAATGCCAGGCCTCAATGAACCAAGTGTTAATGGAGTTCAAGTCTGCATCTAATAGGGGGGTCTCAAGTAACTTATAAATATTAATCAGACTTATTTTAAGGCTTTTTGTTTTCAATTCAAGCACTTACTATAAGTAATGTAATGCCACAATCATTTTCTACATCCGTCCATGTGTGGACGAGATTAACAATTAAATGAATAGTTCTAGACTTCAGCAACAAAGTACATAACAACACTAGCACAAGACTAGAAAATTAACAGTCCCAACATATTTCATCAAAAAAAATAGTGTTTCTTTTCTGTTTAATATGTTCACAGTATATTTAACCTGCAAAACTCACAAATAACTGCATGGTGCCTTCAGTAAAATGTTTTAAAATTTCTATAGTGCTGTATCATAAAAAGTCTGCCTCATTTATAGTGTAAGAATCAGTAAAAGCAAGTATTTTAAAGATCCATATTTCAAGCAGTGTTGAGCCTCTAAAATATTCACTTAAAGCACAGTATAGTCTTCTCTAATAAATTGCAGAATTCTCTCTCTCTCAGTGGTAATTCAAGACTATTTATAATGTTTTTAGGTTACAGTGCAAACAGTACTCCCATCCCTTTGTGTTTCTGTTGGGTTTGTTCCCGTGGCTATGGTGCTCTCTGCTCTGACTGCCATTTGCACAGCATGTCCCGCTTGGCCATTCTGACTCTGAATATCACACAAATACCTTCATTTCTTCATTTTGCACAACACCTCCAGCATATTTGACACTTTACCATGCTGGGAAGGAGTGATAAACTGTCCAGTGTGCCCTCTGACAAATTTTTCACAATAAAAACATCATTATCCAGACACAGAAAAGATACAGATCAAAGGGCAGCATTACACACTTTTCCTCATCCTAGCCCTTAGCAGTTTTTGCAGGCTGTGGTAAGCGTCATCTATCCCTGACACCATCCTCTTGGAGCTGAAAAACATGCTGTCCTTTTGCAATCTCTGTCATTGTCTCTCTTGGAGATGTGTCAGCTCTCAGGGGTTCTTTTAGGGGAGGTTACTGGTATCCCCAGATTCCCTTCATTTCCTAGGCCCAGCACCTTGTAAGCATCTGGCATCTTCCCTTGGTTCTCAGCTTTGCTCATTACACCACCTTCCGGAAAGAACAACGGGCGAGCCATGAGATATGGACTGTTAGAGCTGTCTAACTTATGGGTCATTTCACTGATGTTCTTTTGTTTTCTGTGGGTTTTTTTCCTCTACATCTGCACATGCATCCAGGAAGATGCACACACACTGAAAATGACGTTATTTATATAAAAGGGAAACCCCAAACCCATGCAGTCCATCATTCTCTACATGTACTTACAGAAAAGCAGTAGGGCGTAAGATTTTTTTTTTGAGAGGGAGTAACAATACTTGTCTGATGCCTTCCTCATGATTAGTAAAAATAAATAAAATCTTTCATTATCACCCAAGTATGTCCCTAGTTACAAACTTGCCAGAAATAAACAAGTGCAAAGTTTTATAATTACATCCAAAAAGAGAACAAACAGACTAGGATAACCTTCTTTGCTGCTTATTTAAAAAGTAAATAATAAAATCAACTTGCTGCTCCATTCCAGGAAAGAAAGCAAGACCTCTGAGGCTTGAGTGGCATCTGAGCACCTTCTCTCCCTCTCCCTGAGGATACAAATGTGGAAAAAAGGGACAGAGACGGAGAATCTAACTCTGAATGCTCCTGATGGCAAAACTGAGAGCGCACAACGCGAGTCAGTAAGTAACAAGCACCAGAATTGCTGCATGCCTGGGAGTGCCAGCCAGGGCAGCTCCATCCTGGTACAAAAACACCCCAAAAAAATCAAACAAAGTCCATGATTTACCTCCTTTGATCTTCACTCCTGGGAAGTCAGCCAAGCCTGGGCTGGGTTTCAGCGTGACTTGGGAAAACAGGCAGATTAAGCACAGACTATGACAGTCCAAAACAGCAGTCAGAAGTCCAGGACACGGTTTGCTTTTAAAAGGTGTGCTGCATTCAGCCACCCCCGCAGGAAACACCACCAGCAGAGGTTTGGACAGTGTGTTTGATGGAGGGAAATCGAAGAAATAATAACAGTGATGTGACTTTGGAATTAGCTCTACACATGACAGATGCTTCTCAAGAAGCCATTAAATAAAAGTTAGGGGAGGGAAGAACAAGCAGCAACATATAAACAGTGATTACAGTCAAAGCATTGACCAAGTGCAAAAGGAAACAGAAATGGTCCTTGGGAAGAATCTACTATTTACTTCTGTTTCACATATCTACATTCTCTCCAAGAACAGTTATCGTATCAGATGAGTAATTACATTAATTTTACAAGATCTGCAATTGGAAAATCGACTTTTTAGTTTTGATTCCCTTATTATCCTCCAGATGATCAAAGTAAATTGCTAAATAATTTGTTTTAATGTTTCTATCAGCACTAAAGTCTATAATTCACTGAGTTCTTATTTTTCTTCTTTAAAAGACAGGTGTTTTTCTGCCCTACTTTAACCATGTAGGTTAAAGCCATAGATTGCTGCCTGTAATCACTGATGGTTCACAGGCTGCCTCAACTGCTTCCTTAGGTACTCTGGAGGAGTATTTTCATCAAGTTCTTGCCTTAATTTTAACCTATTTAATTATTCTCACACACAAAGGGAGAAGAAATCTATTTTATATGTCCCTTCTGGATCCAGAAAAAGATTTTTAACACTTCACATGCTGTTGGCAAATGACAGTTTCAGGGTGGTTCAGAGTGCCAGCCTGTCCCTTCACTTCATCGCAAACCAAAACCTGGCATGGAGGCACCAACAGAACATAAAAGAAACAGCAAACCTAACACAAGCTGAGGAAAAAAATAATCTAATGGCGGTTTCTCTGGCAGTGGCAGTTCTAAAATGGCCTACTGCTCTCTTGAGCATGGGTGAGAGACTGGGTTCCCGCAGTGAGATCCATTGCCCAAACACCAGAGCTGTGGATCCCCAGTGCCGGACACGAATGCCAGTCCTGCAGCAGGCGTAGCAGGCAACTAACTGCAACTGCATGGAAAGTCACCTTCCTCTGACTCCAAAAAACATTGCCTCGCATGAATGAGATTTTTCTGGAAAAATAAATTCCCTGCTACATTGTGTTGCTTCACACACTGCAACCATCCCTATCTAAATGTAGTCTGCGTATTCTGCAGGAGCGTGCCTAGCGCAAGAAAGAAAAGGATGCTCTGTCCAAGGAAAGGATGCTCTGTCCAAGCGGAGCTGCAGCCTGATGTCTTTGTTGTTTCACTGGTTGAGTATAACAGACCTCTAGTGTCAGCACATCCCCAAGGTGCAGGGCAGGAGGAGGCCACGCCGGCAGGAGATCACAGTGCATGAGACAGAGCAGAAGGTGCAAAAAGAAGCAGGCTGGTATTGACGGTATAAGGGTGGTGACTCTTGCGCAAAGCGCTAACCTGAGGTTCAGCCTGAGGAGCCAGCATCCAAGTAAAGGAAACTGACATATAACTGTTATAGATCTTGAATAAAAGGGTTAAATATATACTTCCACACTGGTCAGATGTAGGGCATCATCTTCAAAAGACTGTGGCGGCACTAGCAGAATCATCCGTTTATTCAGACTGGACAAAAGGCAGTTTTCAAATTTAGAGACAGACTGTTTCACACTTACTCTGGTGAGAACTCCCACTAAGTGATGGAGGAGGAAGGTAGCACCCCATCACTTGGAGACCCTAACGTAAAAGGGTCTTTACCCTGAGTAGAGGAGTCAGAAGCCAAATGGGTTGATGTGTATTTGGTTCAATAAGCTCATCAATTTCAATTTGACCTAGTTATACGACCCATACAGCACGTTTCATAAAAGAGATTATATAAAAGCACAGCAACTTTTTGAATTCAGTCTGGATCCCGCAAAACAATCTCTCTTAGTCTCATTTTCTGAGATCCCCCAAAACAATCTCTCTTAGTCTCATTTTCTGAGTTATTTCCCCCTATAAAAATAGCAAGAGGAACACAGATGACTGACAGCAGTAAACTTATTGTGAGCTAATGACTGCACTCTGCATGCCCCCATTAGTTAGGGATGAATTAACAGAACTGCTAAGCACGACTTTCAATATTACAGTCCCTCTAACTCTTGTTCAGCTACACAAACACCCTCCTCCTATACACTCACACTCTCCAGTCACATTTGTTCCACCCACTGCTTAAGGAGGACACTAAATATATAAACAGAAAATCACTGGGATTGGGGGTGTATTCTGCCTGAGCAGCACGCACTGAAAATATGTCCTTATAATCACATACGTATTTCCTTGGTCTTTAACAGCCTGTGTGAGTCACACTGCTACACTTCCTTATAATCTAGACAGCGATTTGGAAGGCTTATGCTAAAATATGAAAAAAATAGCGAAGAGCTTTCCTCTTCCAGATGTAAGGGGGCAAATCTTATTTCCACAGTTACCTATTACCCCTAAGGAGTGAGAAGCAATTATCCACCCAGGAGAATAATTCTTAGTGCACTAAGCCATCCTAAAAGCACATAAAGATTAACCAGAACTGGAAGTTATTAGGAAGTGGATAACAGACTCTGTGGAAACTCAAACCAAAACCAGTTTTCTTCTTTATATCTCTGTATCTCTAATTGCTCCAAAGGTTGCAGCCTTAAGGGTTAAGGGATTAATCCAGCTAGACCATCTGCCCCTCTTTTCCTGGAGATCTCTTCCCAGACCTTCCTTTGAACTGAGCCCATAACCTGCAGGTAGCGCAGTAGGTTACAAATACCTCACATGCCGTAGATGCTTGACCTGGCCAGCTGGCTGGTATCCTCCCACTCCTCCCCATACTTGCCCTCTTTACCCAGCATTTTTCTGTTCCCTGTTTCCTTCCATTTCTGCTGTCATGCATCTTTTATCCCCCTATTTCTGCTGCATCCCCCGCAGCTAAAGGCCCCTTGCTGTCTTTCTCTCCATCCCATGCAGACTCTGAAGCCCTCTTACTCTCTTAATCCCAAAGCAGCTTTGTCATTTGCAGTTCAATAATCTCATTTGCTTACAAATGAAAAAAAAAATGGAAAAAAAAAAAGACAAACTAAAAATAGAAAGACGGAGAGAAAGAGAAAGAAAAATAAGTTCTCCTCACCTACTAGGTACCAGTGATTCTCTTCCAAATCCCCAAGACATGATGCTACAGGTTTCAGAAGCAATATCTTTCAAACTACTTTGCAGGATATTTTTAGCAAAGTACCATTCTGCTTTAAATGGCACCATGGAGCCCAAGCCAGAGGAATATCAGCAATACCTGGGCCTTCAGGCAGCTGGCCAAAAATTCCTACCATTGAGGGCTGTAGGAACATGGGTGCCTTCACAAATGTCGCAGTCCAGCAGTTACAGACTTGCTAAATTACACAGGCTGTGTGCCTGAGCCTTTGCTGCATTTATCAAACGGCAAGCCAGCACAAAAGAGCAGTTGACAGCTGCTAGGGTAACATGCTGGATTCTGGGTATGTCAGCCTGCCCAGCTGCTCTTTACAGAGGTTTATAGAAGAAATCAAAGCACGTATCATGCGATTCTTCAGTGCACAACATTTCTGTTCTGACACTTTCCTGTGGCTGTGGGCGGAAGATCCAAACAAAATGATGGTGCTGCTTCTTAGCAGCCATATCATTTGAGTTGCTTTTGAACTCCTGGGTGCTTCTATTTCTCCACAGAAGATTGAGAAATAGTCTTCTATGTCTCAGTAGAAATATATTTATTTCTCTGTTAAAAAACAATGAAAGTTTTGTCTCGTGACCACAGCAAGCCAAATAAAATCACAACTCCCACTGTGCTTTAGAGAATTACACTGATCATCAGCTGTTTTAAACAAAACTGCAGATGCTAATCATCAACTGGAAGCTTTTGCAGATAATGAGATGTGATGTACAGAGCCAGAAATTCACTAGTAATACACTTCACTCGTATCCTTTTATATAAGAAAAAGCAACTCCTAACATTTTATATTAAAAAGACTCAGTGTTCCAAAGCAATGAATCTTATACCAACCTGCATATTTATCTCAACTTCCTGTGAACTGGGCTATGTATATGAACCTGCACAGACCAAGTGATAAAACATTTTGGGGATAATTTGATTTTTGAGACAACTAAGTAGCTATTCTTCAAGTTCCTCGGCAACTCCTCCCCATCTTCCTTCCCCTTGTCTCTTTTCCTCTTTGTTATATTAACAAATTGGGCATCTTGTAGCCTGCATCCTTCCACTGAGACTTCAGAATCGCTTTCACGCTATAATTGTTAATTGTCAGTATGATTTGTCCACCCAGTAGAACTATCCTCATGTAGATACATATAAACCACCCACTCTAAGCTTAAAGTTACCCCTAACACAAACCTACATCCCTCTGTATTTAATTTTCTTCCCAGTGCCAACAAGATAAAAAAGAGGGTTCAAAGACATTGACTTTAACGCAGAAAAAGCACCGTGCTTTGGAAAGTATGAAAAGATGCTCCTACATTAACAAGTCATTAATGCTTCAGTTGGATGTTTTATATCAGCAAGGAAGAGGGAAAAGGTTCTCATCCACTTTGTAAAAATTTCATTTCAATGTGTAAGTGAACTAACTGCCTTGGATAGGAGAATAATATAGAAGGAGCAAGGAACAAATATCAAATGAGAAAAATCACAGCAGAAGGACATAATCAGAGGAAATTGAAAGCTTTAAAACACATTTCAAAAGGCTATCTCAGTACTGAGTAAAAGACAGATGAGCTCATGTTTTTTTGTAGGTGCAATCAGATAGTTTTAAACAAATTACTTGGTCTTACCCAAATATCTAGTATCATCCAAAGGTTCTCTCTTCTTATTAACATAACATTCACATCAAGAAATTGTGTTTGTTCAACTCATTAGGATTTTTTTTCTTATAGTTAGGAAACTCATTAGATTTATAATCATTCACTGAAATTATTCCATAATGTGATGAATGTTCTATTACATATACTGAATAATAATTCAATACTACTAGGCACTTTGCTGTTTTATAGTCTTAATCTTAGAGAAAAATAAATTCTCTAGAAGCTATACATATGAATGAAGTATTTCTGCCTTCATTTGTGTTTGCCTATTTACTTAAACAACCTCATTCAGCCTCCACTGAGGCTTTCCCAGGAGTATCATCTTCAGATGAAACTTTCCCCCCAACCATACTTGCTTTTAGTCTAGATAACTTCAAAGAGATTTTTAGTGATACAGCAAAGTGGTGTTGGTCTGAACTCTGGTTTCATCCCTTCTAATTCACCAAAACACAGTTCTGTAAATTCATAGCTAAACTCATTGAACTACTGAAGTTAGATGCAGATTACAAAATCAGGTCATGCTAGTTCCAGGCAATCACTCTTTACATTTCATTTCTTGGTGTTTTGTTCCAGCTCACCAGCAACATACTTTATAAATCAGTAGAAGAAAGTTCAACCTCAGTACCATTAAGGGGGTTTGGGTTGGTGGTTTTTTTTTCTTTTTTTTTCTTTTTCTTTTTTTCCCCTGTTTGTTTGTTTGTTTTCCTGAAAATGATCATCTAGACCTATGAGACAATGAAGTGAGACAAGGTAGCAAACATTTCTGGGACTAAAGGAAACTCGCCTACAATAATTCCTACACATCATGTATGTCCAACTGCTATTCTCTTTAATAGTGCCCACATCATTTTCTGAACAAATTTAGGGATCCTTTACAAGAGAAAATGAACCTTTTAGCATTCATGGGTTGTTCAGAGTACCTTCTAAAGGTATTGAAAAATACCACTGAAAAAATTACATAAACACATTCACAATCCCCACGGTTTGCCCAATCAAACTTTTACTTATCTTCTGAAGTAATATCTGAGCAAGACGAACATGGGAGCTGACAGTTCATGACAAGGTTTCATTCACCTGAGTGCCATCTGTATCTATTGCACTTCTATAAATTATTCATATGGAAGTTTTAATACCGAGTTTCGTAGACATTTCATTTGTATTATTTTTGGCTACTAAAAATGGGTTAAAGATATAAGCATTCATGTGCCACGTAAATCCACAGTTCAAAGTGTAAATATGTGATAAGATTTTTTTCCTCTTTCCTCCCATCCATTTTGTTTTCTCCCTGATATTCAGAAACAAAGTGATGCATAAAACACAGTACCTTTGGTATTTTGACGAGCTTTTTCTTGAATAGCTTCAAATACTTTCCCTTCTCTTTAGTTTATTTTCTTTCTCTGTGATTTCATTTCTTTTTGTTGGATAAGAAGTATCAAAAAGGATGAAAGAGTAAGCATGAAGAATGCTTGGTGAAAGAATGAAAACTTCAGCGATACTCTGGCAACATCAGGAGGGGTTAGCCCACAACTGAGAAAGACACCTCAGATCCTCCTTCAGGCTACAGAAGCATTTTCTTCCTTAGTATGGGACAAATAATTCAACTTCTCTGATTCTACTTCCCCATCTAAAAATGGGTCAGAATTACAGCAGGAATATGTAATTACTTGAAACCTAGCTATTATGGGTCATATAGTCACTCCTTAGCAGAGGTAAGCGATGTTTCTTCCATAAGCCTCTCTAAATCCAGCAGATCAATAATGATGACACTAGTATCTCTATACGTACAGCAGACAAAATGCATCAGTCATGATGATTACATCTTTTCCAGTCGTTTAGTATTATAATAGGAATGTAATCCATGTGCTGGAAGACTAACACACTCACTGTCTCCAGTATGAAAATTAATGTCTTGCTCTTCATGGAACAGGAGGCCACTATGCTAAGGTCCTGCACTTTGCCATTCAAACTGTCACATTATAAAGAAATTTGCCATTCTCTGTCTCAATGGCATGCTATTGGTGATCTTAAGCGCATATTTATTCTTCAATAAAGCCCTCTTTTTCACTGTCAGAGAAATGCAAAATTAATACATGCATCTATGTAATAAAAAATATCACAATGATTATGTAACACACACCATATTCCCACCTGATGGAGGATTTTAGTCAGTCATAACACAGAAATTTTTTAAACCATATTTTTATTTGCATGCACATGTGAAAGGCTTGAAGTTTCACTGTGGCAAAGAAACATTTCTACAATTAAAATGTAGTTCAAGCCCTATGTGGAGAGCAAGTCATTATTACTGTCTACTAATGTATCAAAGATGTGCAGTAAGTTTTCTTCTTCAGCAGGACAAAAGTGCCAAGAGGACTTAAAATTCTTCTGGTTTTGTGTTAGAATGAAAAATAGCAGTTTGAAATCCAATAAAACTAGTCACCCTACTTCAATATTGTAAACATTCTTTTACCAGAAGTTTAAAGTAATCCACCTTAGATTAGGGATCACTCGCACCAGTTCAGACCTGAGCGAAACACTTTTAAATAGCCAAACAGTCATGCTGAAAGTTAATTCATCTACCAAGTAAAAACTCCTCAGGAATTGCTCAAAGGCAAAAATAAAAGAAGAAAATAAATAAGTTTAGAAATGCGCTCTAACATTGAGGCCAGCATTACTTCGTGATGTATATCAAAACACTTTCTGAAAATAGATGCAAATGTCCTTGGTGGTGAGGTGAGTTAGAACAGAGTGGAAGAGAATTCCTGTCTCAGCATTGAGAAATAACGTTACTCATTTGTTTTGCATTTGTTTGGGTTTTTTAAAGACTGTAAGAGAACAGTAGTAAAAGGCTCAGAGCTACTAAAACTGCATTGACTGTGCATGCCTAGAGAAAGAAAAGAGAGGAAAAAGGTTGGTCCCTACCATCTCCAACGAACTGAAGGAGGGCTAGGTCAATTTGTCTCTTCCAAGGTGATCCTTTCTGAAGTGCTATTCCATAGCCCGTAGTGGCAAAGATGTATCCACTCCCAATTGTGACAAGTTTGCAGCCTTCGTCTCTTCCAGCCTTATAATTCAGCACCGCTGCATCATAGATGAAAGCATCCAACTTCCTGAAATAAAAGAAAACATTTTACAAACCAAATCATTAGGGACAGCTGTTGTCAGACTTCTTTTGTCCTTGATGTTAGGACCCTGTTGAATATCATATGGATTCTTTGATATCATTAATTACATATCCTGCTCTGCTGTATCTAAAATTAACAAAAGGCATCTATTTTAGTGAGGGGAAAGTAGGACACATAGTTTTGCATTTCTATTTTAAGAGATGCTGTTAAAAAATACCGAGCAGGAGAAACCCAGCTACAAAATGTCTTGCCCTGTTATCTTTGTATTTTTGCTCTCAAAGTCTCAAAATAAATATCTTGAGGTAGAAAATGATGTCCAAAAGCAACACAAATGACAACAGAGAATTTAGAATTGAAACAATAATAACCAATTAGCTTACTTAAAATAATGAATGAGACCGAAAACGTGACTTCACCAGTTTTTCACACACACTATTATTTTATGTCTCTTTCCAAAAATAAACAATGGAAGTGGAGGTTAAATCCTTGCTAAAACAGAGGAAGGTGTTGGAGCATATCTGATACAACTATCTGAATCCTGCTTAAAAATTATAGAAAATATTTCTTCATGATTCACACTTCCAAACATACTATTTTTGTACATGGAGCACAGCAGGAATAAAGGAAATTCTTGAGGGGAATTTCAAGCCTTTTTGCCCACCTAGCTAAAAATGGAAGAATGGGATAATCCCATTCTCTAAAGTGTACAGGGAACACAACACAATAAAAGAAAACAAAACCAGCAAGGAAAGGAGAAGAGGCAGTGTTCTTCAGGGATAATGTTTAAGAAGTACTGTAAAGCAAGTTTTAGAAGAGACAGGTGCATGGGTATTTCACGAAATAAAAGTGCATATAATACATGCCAATAAAAGTGTATATACAAGAAGAGGAGGCTATTTGGAAGAACAATCACTTGCCAGCAGTAGACATTGATGAAAGACATTCTTATACCTACAAAAATTCATATGCAATCCTTAAAAGCAAAAAGGTAAAACTTAAGTATATTTTGTATTGCTGCCCTCTTCTGCCGCCAAAACCTTTAAGATTTCTACTACTTGCACAAGACTAGCAGAATACAGAGGAAGTAGGATAAAACTATCATCTCAGCCCAAACCCCACTAAATGACACACTAAAACGAAGTTATTGCATCCCCCAGTAACACACTCTCCCTTTTCAACATCTTCACCCATTTCATAGGAGCCAGAGGAATGGGGAGGACACAGCTACACAGTCGGCGTCACAGGCTGTCGTAGGAGGGGTCTCACCCTGCCACCCTCCCAGGCACTGCCGGCACTGCCTGCTCTGCCTTTGAAGAGCCATAATGCATTTCTACTAAAATTTTCTGATGGGATGCAAATGCCAGAGGCTGGCAAAATGCTGTTCATGAACAGTTGGGAGCTGTCTTCATGGGAAGGGAATTATAAAAATAAATTAATTGGGGCACAAACAGGTACAAGAGCATCCACTTCATTTACGTACCAGTTGTGAATCCTGTTGCTGTTCCAGTTTTGGAATCATACTTGCCATTAGCTTAAATCAGTTTATGTTGATAAAGCTTTTCATTCATATACATAGAACAGAGCAAGACCTAGGCATATCAGATTTTTGCTACTGACAGAAAAAACCCAAACTTTCACTCATGACATAATTGAATGTTTGTTCTTAAATAATCATTCAACAGATTCATACAGAACTCTAACTTTTGTGGAACTCTAGACCAGATAGCAAAAATGTGGCACTAAAAAACATCCCTATCCATCTCAGGTTAAACCAAGAGAAATAGCAGGAAAGAGTGAGGTTGTTGGATTTTGTCTGCTGTTATGAAAAAGTGAAGTTCCTGTCACTACTTTCTGTACTTTATTGCTTCCTTCCAAGGATACTTACCCAAACAGTCACCATTCAAGTCATCAAACCAGAATTTAGTGAAGTAGTTAATTTAGAGAATGTACAGGTGGCTCATGCAACCATTAAAAGAAATAGCTGGGCCATCATTTTTTTTTTGTTTTTCCGCTCTTTCCTAAAACTCAGTTGGTGCAATCCTCAGCTTAAAAGTCAGCTTAGCTCCATCAATGCTAAAAGTCTGACTCTCTCCCTCCTTTAAATGGGTACTTAAACATAGAGAAAACAATTGCTAAACAGCTAGAGGGTGATATGTCACAAATTCAACCCAGAAATAAGATACGGCTACCTAGCACTGAGGGTAGCTAAACTGGAAATAGCCAAGAGGCGGTTGGGGTGGTTGGGGCACTGCCCAAGCCTGCAGCCTCCAGCACAAGGCCAGACAGTCTTCTAAATGATGTGCTTTGATTCAGCACTTTGGAGACAATCTTTGGTTTGTGTAGAGAGACAGAACAAAAATCCACGTCCTTTGGGTAGGCACACAAGGGGAAAAGAAGAAAAACTCATTTGCCATACCCTCAACAATTCTGATCTACAGCAGGCAATTACCATAATCAATACAATCCAATCTCATGCTTGTATCTGTGGGGAAGGAAGGATACCTCCCCTCTCAGTGGATGCCTTTGGCTCAAGCAAGGGGTTGGAAGGCAATGCTCCTCTCTGTGGGTACTGACACCGCTGCAACAAACCGACCTAAATTAAATACACTCTGGAATTTGGCATCTGTTTATTCTGGGATTTATAGTTTTGCAGTGTAGGCATATAAAACACATGCTGGTAAACAAAAAGAAAATATAGAGAGTCAGCTCGTCTTCTGTCAAAACAGACTCAGTCAGAAACACAGAGGGAAAAAGATATATTTGCTAAAGACTCCAGGGCAAAAGCCTTGTGCTACCTCAGAAATCACGCTCTACACTTGCAGCTCTCCTCCTCAGTTATTCAGCAGTTTAGGAAAACCTTGGGACAGAAAGACAAGGAACAATCACAGTTTCACTCACTCGCTCACTGTGCCCCCCCCCCCAGCTTCCCTCTGGAGAGGCTGGCATCAGCTGCAGTGCATACACACAAGGAAAGCAGGTTCTGAAGATGCAGAAGGCTTTACTTAGGGGTTTTCTCTATACTATTTCTATAAGGTCACAACAAATCTCATTACGCAAATCAATTTAAAAACATGAGGTACCTTCTTTACAGATGCTAAGTGCTGAAAGGTTCTGCTATCAGTTGCTGCTCAGTGCCCAAACTGTAAACCAAAAACTTGATTGCCCTGAAAAAGTCTTTCCGCAAATACAAACTCATACTCAGAATATATTTTCTCCATTTCCAACATAAATCTTATAACCTCTCAAGGCTTAATTATCTCTTCACCACGTGCTGATTACAGAAGTACTATTCCTTGCAAAGCGAAGCTTCAGAACATGATGTACCCCTGCAGCGTGGGCAGGGAGTAACGAGCCACGGATGAAACTCTCGGATGTTAGGGCACCCAACTCTTCCCTCACTAGGCGGTGAATTTCCTGACACTCTGACTTTTTAAGAACTTCCAGACAACTTTATATGTTCCTCAATAAGAGTTTCCAAAAACTGAGACAGCAAAATCTGTCCAAGTCCAACAATTTGGCCCTTTTCCAGTTGTTTGCAAGGATGGCAGAGAGCATAAGCTCAGGACAAAGGCAAAGCAGGCATTTGTGCAGGCCAGCAGGCAGCTGGGGCCGCGGAGGACTTTCCTTCCTGCCATGTCCATGTGGGGAAAGCCACATCTGCTGTTCAGCTTGGCACTGCCAGACGAGCCAGGCTGTGTGTGTGGCCAGTGGCTGCTGAAGGCAGTAGCCCGTCCTTGTCTTGCCATTCTTGAGGCAGGACTGGGAAGCCTGGAGCTGTGCTCCAGCTCACCCTTTTCTTCTTTCTCTTCTTTTTCTACAGAAGGACTGGCAAGTCCCAGGATCTTTGTTCTTCTGGCAACAAAATTCAATTGTGCCACGCAGCTTTGTATTGCTCTGAGTGCCGACTGCTCTGCTATTTAAGTTACACATCCTCTGGAAACCAGCTTGCACGCACTGAGTACAGCACCCCACATCAAGAAAGGCTCAAAGCCTCTTGCAAACCTTAGTCACATAAAAATGAATCAATTAACTTGTCATTTCAGTGCAGTCACTTTAGGGGGCAAAAAGCTTTGTCACATTGTGTAGGTTTAAATAAACTGCTAAGAATTATTAAAAAGATGAAAGAGAACTACAGAAAGTGGAATGCAGCAAGAAACAAGATCTATAACTGCCACGAACTAGCCAAACACACCGGGCATCTTCAACAAATGCAGAGGAAGAGGACTACAGTGTTATGACTCATCTGAGCAACTGGCAGGTTTGTAAACTTCCTCTGAACTACTGCAACAATCCTGGGTAGAACAGAAAATAAATATTTTGGAATGTTTATATAAGAGAGCCTACAAAAGCAAATGTCCTTCATTACACAGCAAGCACAAAGAGGAAAGGGGGTGGGGAGAATTTTAGCTCACACAGCATAGGAGAACACCAGGTGCTATAAAATTATGAATTGGAATAGTTCTAACATAACCTGAAAGAGCATTACTGAATGTAATAATTTGAAGCGGGAAATCTGTGAAAACCCAATGTGGACAGTCTTGTATCTAAACATTTATGAGTCACCAAGAAGTATAAGAGTTGAAAAATCAAAATAGCTATTGCAAAAGCCCATTCTCTAAAGTGTTGCTGTACACATTCAGAAAATGCCTGTGTAAAGAAAATTAAAGTTAGAGGAAAAGGTACAGAAAAGTAATTTCAGAAAAGCTGAAAATACTTCCCTATAATTTTCCCCATCTTTATTATTTGCACATACTTTTCATTAAATTCCTACGATAAAAATTGATTAGGAAAATGCCCCTTTATTAGTCATCGCTTCTTCTTCAACAAGAGAAGTGTAGCTCACTTGGAAAATGTTACTTTGCTTCCTTAAGCAACTACACGATGCTTCAGGGATTTTGTTTTCTTGATGGAAAGAAGAGGGAAAAATCTAAAATGGCAATCTGCTCAGTAGCTCTGGAGACACAAACAGAAACCCAGCACACTAGAAATCAATCTCTTTTCATTACTTTGTGTCCTGTTATGACTTGTGTCATAGTATTCAGAAAAGGAGAGGGATGCTTTAACGCAGTCCTGTTTATTCACATTCTTCTATTCTACTGTCAAGCACTAGAGTCTATGGAACAAATAATATTGTGTTTCCATTGAGGATCAGAGAAACTGAAGCATGACTGAAGTCACTTTCCAGTTTTCAACTACTGCAGTAAATCCAAACATACAATATGTATAGCGGAATTAATTTCTTGCTATAGTGGGTACCATTCAGTGCAGTGTTCATCTGTCAGATCCAGGACATTACCTTCAGAATCAATTTTTCGCACTCTCATTTCTTTATGTTTTCTAACACCCCAAATATGTTCTTTTCATGGCCAGAGGAAAGCTGTGTATTATTATTAACACAGATTTGACTTACACAAAACCAGAATGCATGTAATATATAAAGTGCATCATCATAGCAATTTGCTTGCACTGCATTTTGCTGTAAACAGCTGTATTCCAATTGCAATGACTTTTCTACATTATTTTTGACAAAGGGTACCTTTTTACTCAAATATGCACCTTCTGGGGCTTGTTCTGGAAAATTAAAGGGTCGATTACATATTTAAGAATAACTATTCATTATAATTTATATAAATGTTATTCTGAGGAAAGATAGCTAATGAAATCAGATCTATTTTTGAAATTTGCCTAGGTGAATTAAAAAATTAAGAGATGTTATTTCTCAAATTTGCTTGTAAATAAATGCAAAAGAGACTACAAAGATTATTATATAGCAAGATTACATAGCAAGTGTCATACCTGTTTACTAAGGCTCCAGTAGTGTCTTTTGAAAGCGCAATATTTGAAATTACTGTCTTATTCCAAATATCAAACTGCAATTCAGTGAATCCTCAAACAATACTTTTAACACCACCTTTTCCCTCCCGTCTTTACCCCCACCTCCATCATCAAGAACACTTTTACCTATTAAAGCTTTGTCTTCTAAACATAATTTTGGAGAGACACAGCTCATTTTCAAAACAGTCTGCAAAAAGCACTATTTTTCAGCTTTTTTGCTTTTGAAAATAAATTGCATAGTCTACAGAATAGATGCCTTATGTGACCCTTAAAGTAGCATTTATAATTTGATATTAGGCAAAAAACTGTTATCCACTTAAGGCTGGATTAAACATAAGCATATATTTTAGAGATCATCAATACCATTGTTGGTAAGGCAGCAAGTGCAAAAATACTGGCTTTAAAATAGGATGGATTTACATTACAGATTTACTGATGTATTACAAATTTAATAATTTACATTTTATCCCTTCTTTATCCACAGAAGGCATAAAAGAATGTATGTCAAGAGTGCACAATGAGAGACACAACGTCATTTGTGCATCTTTAAAGCTATGTCCAGGGGATCTAGTGCCAAAAGGTCACTATGGAATGACACAGCAATCAAAGGGAAAGAAGGCTGCTCTGAAGATAAGGCTTCAATGAAAGTGCTCTAAAGTGACACTTTGATATTGCTGGAGCAAGAGAAGCAGAAATTTAACCTTTAGCATGATGGGCTGATGATTTCTTTTTCCCAGTTTTGACTAAAATGCATTTCAGGTTATCTGACGGCACTTCATCACCACCACTGACTTTATCTTTTAGCACATATTGAAATAGCTCCACGCAGATCTTAAGTTCACATATACTGGATGGATTTCTTGACATCTTGACATTGCTAATTCATTAGGGGAAAATTTAACAACCACCCCGTTGGAACAACGTAGGTTAACAAAGTTTAACCCAGTTAAATGATGAACTCATTAGCAGGGAATGAGCTTTCAACTTTTCTCCCAGCTCAAACTGTCCTCACTTCAATCTTCACACAGAAAACGCAGACACAAAATTCGAAAGAGCAAGCTCTGACAGACATTCACACCATCGTGAGAGATTGTGGAGGCTTCACCTCACCTGTCAGGGCAATCTCAGGCTGCCAGAAAAGCTGCTGTAAACCTTCCTGCATCACTTGGCTGTGGGTACCTGCGCGGGCACAGTCACCCCCTCACGCACAGGAGCTCCCCTGTACCACCCCTCTGCCCGCCCACCTTCCCAGGCCCTGCAGCATTTCCCTTAGCAACAACAGAGTGGAAAATTTAGTGTGCCTTTATGATTAATTTATGCAATGGAATAGTGTCCCACTTCAAGTCTCAGAAGCCACGCAACGAAGTACTTGCAAAGCGTCAGTTTATCAAAACACAAAATTTGAAAAGTCGAGTAGGGGGAATATATTTTTAGATTAAAGGTTTTGTCCCAGTTACAATAGCATAATGAAGGATAAAATCAGCACATTTCACCAAGCACCTGATCTCGTCCCCAAATCAAATGAATACTAAAACTTAGAATAGCTTCTTCTCAAAAGAAGAGGGGTTAGATGGGATATAGCTACTTTCACCTGTTCATTTTGTTTCCAAGTACTTTATAATATTTAAAGACATTACATAGATAACTGCATTACCTAAAAAATGGTAATATAGACACAGGAGATAACCTTTTTTCAAAAAAAATCAGAAGAGCACTCAGGTACTGAGTAAAGGAATTAGAAACAAATTACTATAAATTATTTTTTTTCCTAGAGGCAAGTTGCCATGGTCCAGTTGAACAGGAGAGACAGGCTGGTTTTTAATTTAAAAAACAAACAAACTAACAAACACCCAGTGCATTTATCTTATGGCCATGAAGAAATTCCTGAGGATGTGACTCAGCTTAAAAGGACACGATGATGTCTGCATCTGTTTAGAGATAACTTGAAACTATGGAGGTATGAACTTCCCCAGGCATTTCGATGAGTGCCTTCTCAGATCCCGATAACCCTCTAAATGCCAATAGTAGTATTTGCCTGTTCTTCAAAGCCTGTAAAAAACAGCCTCCCCCAGAAAGTCCCCTGGAACAGCACATTAGGTTCTACCCACTCTGTTATTTATTTAGACTTTTCTATAAATGTGGAAGAAACACAAGAATGTGAGAATAACTGCATTTCCTGAAAGGACGGCAAGTGATGGGGAAACAGGCATCAGCCATTAGAAAAACTAGTGCCAGAAAATCCTGCCACAGATGGAAATGCCATAGGAAGTCTTTATCTCTGTGCTGCCAGCTTGGTGGCACTGCGTAGTCCAAACCGCACCCTGCTCACTTTAGCAGTAAAAGCAGGAAAGCTATGCTGATTCAGGCACACATTGCTTTAAAGCTATTAGATTTCAGAATCCATACGTTAGGGAACAGATCCTCTGAAGAATGTGCCTAGATGGAGCAGCAAATTTAAATGTCGTCATGTCTCTGCAGTGTTTCAGCACAAATAGCAGTTGCCAGTTGCAAACCAGCTTTCCAATTCCTAGCTTGGGTGACTACAGTTGTAACATCAATTGAAAATCATTCCCCTCAGAGTGTAATACCAAAATGAATATTAGAATGAACACTGAAACAAATATAAGATTGAAGTCCAAAAGAAAGCATCAGAATGTAAATTGAAATTAAGCTACCCCAGCCATCTGATGCCAAACTAAATTAAGGTATTGATTGTGGAAGTTGCCTGAACCTGGCCAACCAGGCGAGAAAATACTGAATGGGCCAAACTCTTTAGCAGAGATCTTTTATTTTTATTTTTTTGTTTTTACAGAATGTCAGGAAGAAAATTGTTATTCACACTATTAGCTACTTCAGATGGTTTTAAGGAAAGTGTATTTCTATTTGTACAATAATTTAGTACTTACTGTCAAAACTGATAGGGATAAATAGACATTCTGGAGCATGGCAAACATTGTGCTCTTCCAGGTAGTTTTGGATCTTTGTTAAGTGCTGTTCAACTTACAAGTTTCCCCAGAGGTATATATGGTTTAGGAATATCTATCTATACATGGGCAGTAGATCCTCACTGGCTTAGACTTGGGTACCGACAATCTATGATACTAGTAAAACATAAATGCTTAAGGAGAAATAACAGAAACTAGGCATGTATGGATACTATTGTACCTGAATACATCTTCTTGGCTTCAGATGAATAGCTATTCCATGAGCTACGAGGTTGTATTAAGACCCGCCATATGTTCTACAGTTGTGATGCTTTCAATTTGTCAGCACTAAAGAGTACTAAAGAATAACAAATTTTGAAAGTTTTTTACATCTCTATTTCCAGTACAGAAAGTACGCAGACATAGGCATGATACTGTATATAAGATTTATGACAAAAGTTGCCTGAACTCATCAGTTCTCCAGAGGTGGCCTAGCTTGGTTTCAGATTTCATTTGACACAGAAAATTAAAGTTTAGTTCAGCTTTTTTCTAAGGAGTTCCCATGGCCCTGCCTCACAGCTCTATTGATTTTTTTATTTTGTCTTTCAGACCAGCTGCAGAAATGGATGCTTCTAAGCATCGATGTCCAAAAATGTCCAAAAGTTATATTCAGAAAAATGGTCTAGCAGGTGCCTTTGTACAGAAGTACAGCAATCCAGGAGCCAGTTAAATCAGTCCTCTAAGCTATTCTATATTCCTGACCATTAGTTATAACTACCACAGACAGTGAATTATCTGAAATATTAATTTCTCATCTTATGTCACACATTCACAGTTTGGATTTATCACCCCCTTAAAGGAATGGTCACCTGGAACAATAATTTGCCCTTTCAGCGCCTGACAAAAATCTTTTAAATTAATATCCTACAGATCTGATGAAAATATAGATAATAATTTTCTTAAACATTTCTCCTTAATGAAACAACATTTAGGGATACAAATTGGATTCATTGCTCAGTACTTTACTTCTGTCTAAAAAAAAAAAGTCTAATTTCTATCTTAGATTATAAATTTTGTTGTAATAACAGCAAATGCAGATTCAGGAAAATATTTTTTCAGTCACATGGGAAGAAACAAGTTTCAGATTCAGTAGTTTAACCTGGTGAATTTTGAGTATCCCAAAAGATGTCTAAGGCTTTCACACTTTGAAAGAGCAGAACAACATTCCCTCCTCATTAAGACCAGTGCATACTTCGACTACAGGCTGTTGTTTCAGTGACATGTTAAAAATGTGACTAGAGCAAAGACCACCCATCTCAAAACTCGTTATTTCAGTTGCTGTATTTGGTTTTTTAATCCTGTTTTTGAAGCTTGTGAAAAAACACAAAACCCAAGCAGGCTCAAAATAGAAGTCTTAGACAAGTAGGCCATGAGAACGCAGGAAAACATCATGTTCTTAGAATGATAGCTGGATATTAAGGATTTGATACGTTATTTTAAAATTCAACTTGCATAAAGTAGTGCTTGTGCTAAAGCTGTCTCCAGCACAGTTTCTTTCTTCATGTATCATAACAGGCATCCAGGAGGGTTGCAAGCAATAAATTATTATAGACTACAGATATCCCATGCTGCCTCACTGACCTTTCCCTTTCTCCCTCAAACACGCTTGAGTCTACCATCTTTGGCAATTTCTTAAAAATTTGGTGAAAGAATTGCTATATGTGCTGTAACATTTGAAGTCTAAGAAAATAATGAAAATCCTCAATTACAAATACTGTAAGGTGTTGTCAATCAGGAACAGTCAAAATATATTGAGCCACTAGATTAAAAGTTTAAAAATGTATGTCTTCTGAACATTTCTTTGAGTTCCGGTTGCAAGCCCTTACTATCTGCTCTGCTCATTATACATAAGCTCATCTGCTTATATCATACATATATATATATTATCTTTATTTGTATGAAAAATTAAAATATATCATTTTTCTCTTAAACAGGTAATTTCTCTCATAGCTTTCCCTCCTCTTTTTAGGTGAAAAGGTATGAACCACAGAAAGAATAAAAACTAGCAAGTTTGATGAAAATTTTGATAAAAATTTTTCTGTAAAAATAAGTTTAAAATACTGCAAAAAATATTGAAATTGTTTTTGCATCCAGGTGGAGGTGTCAGCTGGCTGCCTAAAAGACAAGTTTGGTTTGGTTTTAATTTTAAGTACACCACCACTTTAACTGACAGACCTAATTAACAGCAGGACCTGCTGGGCACAATGTGAACTGTGTCCCAGCTGCCAGCAATGGCGATGTTTGCCTCCTGGTCATGCCTGAGCCACGCGGCAGAAGCTGCCAGCACAGCCTCTGACCAGTTCGTATCTGTTCGGCAACAAACAGAGTGTGCAAAGCTGTGAATTGGACGCAATTGATAAGCACTGTAGGCACAACAAAAATCCAATTCAGGCCAATGAACTTAGAGACTGAGGGTTAAAAGGGCATCAGAGCCTTCTAGGGTCTTTTCTTGCACTTTCTCTGCTAAGTACCATTGGATTCTAAAAAAAGTATTAATAATCATATTGTCATTTTCACATGGGAGAGTGTGCTGGCAGGGAGGAAATAACTTCTCATGCCATCCCCACTGTTCAGTTAGATATTTCAGGTGTTTCTTCTAGCATTATTGTTCATCATTAAAAAATGCTGAGGAATAGAATCATCTCACATTCCTACCAAAGCGACTAGCACAGGACATGCCTGCAGGCCGAGAGCATCTTCTCGGGGGACAACTCAAATCAACATTCTTTCCAAGCAGCTTCATATTTCCGCCAGTATGCCACAGACGACCGGGGAACAAGGTATTAAACTTGATGTGTACAAACTACCAAGCATAGCAATCTTTAACAGGAAGGCAGATGGAGTCCCAAGTAAACTTCACCATCAAATCCCTGAATATATAGCCACAGCTGTGGCTGTAAATAAAAACTGAAAACTGCTCGCGACAGCGAGAGGGTCTGCAGCTGTACAAGGGGCTGCTTGCCTGTGGAACGCAAGGGATTCATTACTGCAGTTTCCTTGAAAGAAGCTATATTCTCGGCTTTTTTGCAATGAAAGTGGAATCAAGTCCTCACATCAATATGCTACACAGCATCAGTTAGACCATCTCTTTTCTTGAAACAAGATATACACTGTGTGATACTCAGCAGCAGTCCTCATATCCAATCCAAGAAAATTAAGTGAAGAAAAAATTAGATGGATTCATGAGTGATGGGCAATAGACAAGTGAAAGTTTCCCATTTTACCTCCGTAGTAAAAAGAGACTCTCCCAAGTAAATTTTCTGATTTCAGCCATTAGCAGTTAAATCCCAGACAATATTCCAGTGTAGATGTGCTGGGGCAAAGGTGAGAACATGAAATACATTTCCAATTTATTGTCATTGTATTTTCTCCTCTTGACAGTTTTACATAATACGGAGAAACACTACATGCAAACTCAAAAGCTATGAGCTGATACCACCCACACCGAAGAATTACAAAGGTAAGCTTGTTTTGCTTGCAAAAAGATAGCATCCTTTAACTATAACCTCTTCTGGAAAAGTATAGCATAGCAAACAGAAGCAAACAAACCCAAACAGCCACTGTAAACAGAACACAATAATTAGCTACTTCCTATTCAACGATTTATTCTCTCTTAAAGAAGAAAAATCAATAGGATCTGTCTCTCCGATACAGAGGATTCTAGAAATGTAGATTAATTAAACATAGCATAGACAGAAATGCTTGCAATGCATTTTCAGAACTTTATTTGATCAATAAGCATCTAAAGAACACAGAGGAGCCACCACGGCTCTACCAGAGCTGGACTGCACTCACCAAGAATGCATTAGCTAATGTCTTACAGACTTTACTCTTTTGAATAACACTCAGGAAGATAACTGCTATTTCTGTTTTCATTAAAGAAAAAAAAAAAACTCTAGAGAATTCCTGAGCTGCTCTCTCCTGCCTAAAGAGCAATCTGAAGCCCTGGAAGTAGCACAGCACATGTGGTTCAGCTGATCCCTTCTATGCATGAAATTTAGGGAAGAACACTGGTACGTTTTTTGACAAGCTTGTAAGATTGGGATTACTTTCAGTACTAAATTGCATTGAAGTAGGTACAATATTTTGCCATTTTGAAAAATATTTAGTAGTACTTCAATAACAAGATGCATTAATTTTGCTCCCTTTTAATAGGCCTGGTTGCAAACCAATACCTTTAATTAATACATGGAGTACAGAAAGTTCTGCTGTTTGTTCAAATGGTGTTTCAGTGGCTTTCTGAGAACTGTATCTGTGAATCTCAGAAATAAGACAGTATTGACAAGAGGTAGATATTATTGAGACTTTATAGATATTTTTTAAAAATGTTTTCAGAAACAAAGTCTGATTTCTTATCAAACAAAGGGGGAAAGCCACTATAGCTGATAAATTTGCCTTCACCATCGATAGCAACAAACCTTCATGAGTAAGCTGAGTAATCCTCCCCCGCCCCCCCATGGGATTCACTTGAAGGAGCAGGTATAATGCCAATGCCAGTCTAAAGCAAAAAGCTTATTTCCATTTTGATTTGCAGGATTTCCCAGTTGATTCCTTTCTAGAATGATCTTAAACATTTCTGATGCTAATTGAACAAGACAGGTCCAAGCCTATTGCCCATGTAGTGAAGTTGTTTGTTCTAATTAAAAAAAACAAATGCAGATGCTTTCCTTGTAAGCTAATTTTTGAAACACTATTAGTTTCACCCCTCAAAGATGAAAACACAAAGGGGCTAGGTATTTTGCTCAAGGCTTCCTGGACACAAACATGTGCACACTCATCTCGGCATGTACAGCAACACTCCAACAAAAGACCTATCTAATCCCTACACCAGACAGGAAATAAAGGCAGAAACATCTGTTATTTTGTACAAATTCCTATACGTATTTCTGCCCTTGAGGTTCTTTCTGGCCGCATTAGCGACTGGACTCAGGCAGATGATTTTTCACTTCTTGTGAGAAAAGCAAGATAAAAAGCCCAGTTAGTTTTTTAACTTGTTTTTAGAATGAGAAAAGGGACATGAGCACATCTCCAACAAAAAAGAAACCTTAGAGAAATATGGTCAACTGAAGCTTTATGTTTGTCTCCTTCCCGCTTTCTCCTTCCAATTCAACTCAATAACATTACGTATTAAACATGATGGTCTCAAAGACCAAGATGTTCCCAATACATCCCTATAGGCTAACACTAATTAAAGCTGATCAAAAGACTTAAGAGTTTGAGATGCAATAAAACCAGACTGAACTGTGACAAGAAGCTACTTGAATAGTTTGATTCTGTTTAGACCAGATGCCACACGCGTAGCATTATTCAGTCATTAAGTATTGCCTGATTGCTGGTATTTTTTGCTCCACCTTAAAATTAGAATCATACACTATACATAAGGAATTAAAGGGGATAAAATCTTACGTCTTCAATTAAGCAAAAGCTGTTTTAAAAGTGAGATTGGAAATACATACAGGTTATACAAACATTCTTCAGGAATGACACAGGTACTATTTATTTTGACTCACAGCAGCAGTATCAACCAGACAATCTGTGCAAGTCCTTCCCAGGTCTATAGTCTATGACTCTAATTACCAAGTAGTTCATCTTCAAAAAGCTGTGCAGAAGCAGCAAGCTTTATGATATGTAAGGAAAATTGCTTGTTGTATGCTACCAATGATGAGGATGGAAAAAAAGATAAAAGTATAGGAATAGCTTTGACAAGAAATAAAGATGAAAACAGACAAAAGAGCTGTAATAAGGTAAGCAGAACACACACATACTGAAGAGGAAAGCAGAAATTATGTATTTGCTCAGAAGCAGTATGAGGAAGGAGGAACAGGTCATTCCGAAAAGAGCAGCGTCAACATAGGCTCCATGGGGCAAGATGTATTAAAAACCATAGGATTAAGCAAAGTAGGGAAGCTGAAAGCCTGATCAAGTCTAGATAAGGATGACAGGGCAAACTTTACGTGGAAGAGAAAAAAAAAATCTGGTAAAATAATTCCTGAGGGAGAAAGGAAGAAGATAGAGCGCAGGTATATAAAAATGAGGAAACAGTTATGTATACTGAGGAACAGAACAGAAAATTTTGTAGAAGCGAAAAATGATATTTTGAAGAACATGAGTCCGGAGAAAAAGAAGAGGCAAGCAATTGTAATACACTACCAAATACCTCTTCCTGCTTTTCTATTGTCCTCCCTACGGAAAATGCAAGTTATTCCAGTCCCACAGTTTACAGTCTCATCTCTCTCATTCAGGACACTTTTAGCTCCACAGATCCCTGAAGTGTCAGCCACGGCAACTGCCATCACATCCTCACCAAAGGTATTAGCAAAAAGGAAAATCTGGGTGGGCTCAAGGTGCAAGTGACAGGTGAGGATGACGGAGCCTGATCAGTTTGGTCAGCTAAATGAAATCATCTTTCCAGGGAGAAACCACTCTGAGGCAAAAAGAAGGTACAATCATGCTGCCTGATCTGTAACCGAGTTTACTGCCCACAATTACCACATTGATCGGGTCTTTGCAGAGTCCTTGCTCTGCAGAAACTGAAGGCAGAAAATATGTAAGCCCACTTGACACTACTCTCCTGCTGAGATGTCCAAACCTGCCACATAAGCAAACACAAAGTGACACTTCTATTGTGAGAAACTTCAGCAGCTGATGGCATGCTGTTTAATCCTTCTGTAGGCGCCATCAGACAAAATACTGAGGAGCACAGCTGTATGTAGCAGTTATTACATTGATCTGGAAAACACCGCACATGGCAGCTTATTTGCACCATCTGCTACAGAAACGTCAGTCACGGGGAGCACAGTAGACACCTGGGGTGTCCACACTGGGAAATCACTTAGAAGAGGAAAGAAACTCCAACGGGGAAAAAAAAAATAATCTTTCTATAAAAAATGAATAGCTTATGCTGCCAAAAGGACTAAAGCTTTTCAGGAAGAGCGGCAGCTGGCACAAGAGCAGCCAGCCTGAGTTTCAGTGAATGTCCTGAACTCCCCTGCAGTCAGGTAGCCCCTTCTTTTCATGCTTAAGTGTCTGACAGGTCTCCTGATTTTAAAGCTAACAGCAGTTTTTCAGGGCTTTCAGTAGCGCAAATTGTTGGTGAAAAGTACAAGGAATATACATCCCCTAAATAAACCATCCACCCAACTGAACAAGCCCTAGCAATGGCTAAAATTAAGGAAAGATGCTTCTTTAAAAATTCACAGCAGGAACAGTAGCATTCAGTTGACTATCTGTAATGCATAATTTAGCTGTCACCCAGGAAATATAACTTGCCCAGGCTAGGTCAGAGCAGGAGTTCTGCCTCCAGTTTGGAAGACCTTGGGCGAGGTTCATCTCACGTTATGTTATGTGTCTATCATAGGATGGGACAAACCATGCTCAAGGAACACCAGCTGAGAATGCCTTGAGAAATGACAACAGAGGGACTCCAGACAGCAACATGGAGATAGCAGAGGAGGAAAGAGAAGGAAGGATAACATTTTAAAGAAGGGAATCTGCACGCTAAGGAAAGATTTGGGGACTTAGGGCTTTTTTGCGTAAGAAATATATTACAATCTCCTAAATGTTTGGGAGAAGGAGAGTAAAAATTAAAAGGACAAGAAGTTCCCAAAAAAGGACTAAAAATAACAGCTTAATTTAGCATTGGAAGAAATGTGTCTGTGTTCGCTATAAATAATAGCAGGTGAGATGTGCCCTGAAACAGCCACTAGAGTAGATGCACTCAAATCCACTATGGGTAACTTAGCCTTCTCACTTCAAAACAAAACAAACCTAAACAAACTATATTGATAAATTATGATTACTGTAATCCAGTAACAAAATACACATGCTATTATCAAGCCTATATGTTTAGAAAAGATTACTAGAGCTAACAGATTCCTGTCCCCGAGATGAATACTGGTACAAGTAGTAAGGCACTCCCATGCCTTTTGAGGATTAAGAATGAAAAATTAGTCTCTTTGTCCAACCCGGCAGAATGAGCTGCTTCAGAGAGAGAAAAGGGTGGATGGCACTCAAGTCTAAATCTCCCATCTTGAGGAAGAAGGACAAGAATATTTGCCAGAATATTTACCAAGATTCCCAGGATTAGATACTATGTTTGAGACTCTCTCATCTCTACCGATTTCAAGAAGATCAAATTCAATACTTCAGATGTGACAGTAAAGGCCACGCTAATTAGAGGAGGGAAGAAAATGTAAGAGTAGACCTAAAAGTATACCTAAGGGACAGGAGCTTGAAAAGAAATAACAAGTAGTTGCACACTGGCCAGGCAAACAAGCTTTGTCAGAAATTCACTCAGAGAAAGCACATTACTATGAAACGGAGTTCTGCAAAGATAAAGAGGAACTGTACAAAACATCATGTTCTGTGTTGAGCCCTCACCCAAACTCAGGCCCATCTGTTTCATCTCTTTAAATTTGGGAAATACTAATTCTGCCCTTTGAATCTATTTTATATAGGACATCAAAGCTTCTATGCAATTTTAAAACAGTCATACAAATCACAGGCAACCATTCTCCTTTCCGATATCTGTACAGCGAACTTGGAAAAAAAAAAAAGGAGCCATGTACTACATAGCACGCCTGACATCAGTCTGTTCAGTATCACAGTAAGTACAGATCAATATTTCTCAGTTTCTGCAAAATCTACAGTATTCTTTAAAAATAATGGGAAAAGCTTACCCAGTTTTCAAGCTGACCAAGGCATCTTCAACTCCTTTCTGATTGTACTTCGTCATGTAAAGGTGCATATCAGGGTAGTTGTTTCTGATATTCCTCTCTGTGCTTCCATTTGGGACCGTTCCAAATCGAAAAGGAGGTGAATAATCATATGGCCTTTGGAACTAGAGAGAAATGAGAAAAGCAAAGTGTTTCAGGCATTCCAAATGTGAAGAAGGGCAATTTCAGGTTAAAAAAAACAGAAGGTGTATAAGCTGCCTCAAATTTCTTGTAGGCAAATGCTGTAATTCAGCTTGATTATACCAGAAACTGTGTCTTCACACTGTCTGAATTTACAGAAACATCTACATCGAAAGTAAAAACAGCTCAGTTTTGCCACTTTAATGTGACTTTCTCCCATGCACTGCAGTATGGCAGGACCGCCGAAACTGGAGCAGAGAGATACTGGAAGATGTTCCTCATCTGCCGACATTTCCCCAGAGAACCCAAACTACAAGCAGACACACTGGTAAACAGCAATCAAAAGAAAAGAGTATTTTGTAGGTAGTCATTTCACACCTTCATGTCAGTTGAGACGTTGTGGGTCCCCACACAAAGAGGGCAAAAGGATCATTTTTGCCACTTGAGCGGCGTCTAACGCGCTGCTCCTGGCTGGGTGCAGGTGGTTGCAGGAGCTGGTGTGCAGGGAGGGACAGGGTGAGGGCTGGCTTCCCTTCCACCACCGTCACTCAAAGGGAATAAAAGTTCTTGCATCTTCCCCAGGGGCTCAGCAGCTACATCACTTGACATGGAAAGGGTTTCTTGAGCTCCCGTACCTATAATCCTAGTCCCTATTTATCCCTACAATTTAAAACTACAAACCATTTGCTTGATGGCATATAGGTTTATTCTACAATTTTACCCTCTATGTCGCTATTTCATCAGCACAGACAAACAAGCCAGGGAACAGCTGCAAAGGAATAGCAATAGCTCAGAGCACCCTCAAGTTTCAGATTTGGAAATCATTCAAATAATCGCACATAAACCTTTGCTAACAGACCTGAAACTTTCATATGCACCTTTTCAATATCTCCCTTTAAATACCAAGTGATAATTCAGGATTAAATTAAAATGTTTCTTTAAGAAATAAATAAAAAAGGCCACTCAAATTAGAGGAACTATTGGCTAATGAGGGAATTCAATTGAGCATTGATAAAAGCAGTCACCCATGAATTCCACAGCAAAACGCACTCTGTTTTAACTATTGGAGTTAGAAGAGCAATCTTTATACCCTGCACTGCAAGGGTTGCTTGCTTCCTTTGGGCTACACATGTAATACTTCTCTTGTTGAAGTTGGGTCTCAGAGCACCAGGAATTCCCAGGATCCAGTGCCAATTTGCAAAAATAATAAAAATAAGCTTAAAACTGGGAGTATTTTCAATGCCATCAAACCTTGACTGTGAAATTATTGCTGCAACAATATTTTCATGTTACAGTACTACAATTAAATGCTTCATTTTAATTAAGCATATTTTGACAAAGCATAAAGGAATGAACTCGATTTTTCTCTATTTGTTCAGCTAACAGATGTCTTACTTTTCTCATTTTCCCTTTTCACAGCTTAACTGTTTAAATTATTACTTTGCTACTACTTTACACATACTAATTGACCCATGCACTAAAATTACACTGTATACTAGTCATGGTTCTTAGTCTATATTTGCTATCTCCTTTTTCTGTTTATTGTGCAATGCTGAGACAAACCCCGCACATAAATACATGTCCAGAGATTCTAATACAGATGTAGCTTGCTATTAACTTTATTTAAATCTACAGATAATTAATCCCTGAAGTAGTGAGATGGCTTCCAGTACCTCCTAATGTCTGTATCAAATTCCCCAATCAACAGAACTGGAAAAAAAATGATTAAAGAGAAACAATGCCGATTTCAAGACCTGTAAAAAGTGCTGCTGGTCCTACAGCTGACATATTTTGGAAATTCAGCTGTGGTGAGTATTCTGCAAACTCAATTCCTAATCCTGAGGTATGGCAGGGGAATTGAGGGAACGGGAAGATTATGGTGAAGTGTCCTGGTAATTTAGAAATGGAGTTTGGTTCTGATTATTCTCACTTTTCAAGAACATTCATATGAGTTTAAGTTGTTGGGAGGAGTTTCCCTCCCATAGGAATGGTTGAAGGAATTGAGGTATCTGTCCCAAATTGAACATTCATGGAACACAAAAATATTTCTGCAGGAGAGCAAAGATTAATAAAAAGTACTAGTTCATTCAAAGATCATGGGGATAACAAGCAATTCAAGTTACGAAATAAGTTATACAAGGAATTCAAATACAGAAAATTCAGAGAGACATGGTTCCAAACACCATCCATTGACTAGAATTTCTTGGCACAAGACACTAACCAATACATACAGGAGTCACAAGGAGATAATTTTTTGAAAATTATTGTCTGCTACTACTGCCTGCTCACAGATGTCTTGTAAAGAAGAAATAAGAGTTTAAAGTCTTTTTACGAATGGCACACTCGCATCTAAAGTGTATAAAGTTCTTGTCAATAATTGTAAACTTATATTCTATGAACTGACATGTCCTGGAGAAGCATATAGGCTCTGTGACTGCAGCAAAGATCTATGTGGCAGGCATGAGACAAGAAAGAAAAAAGCATCAAGACTCTACATGAATTCATTTTCCCTGAAGCCCCATGATGGGAAATAAAATATATCATGTCTGCTAGGAAGCAATTTTCTTCCTAGACACTTTCTGAAATGTTAATCTTTTTTAATCGCTAATAAAATCCCTAAATTGAACGAACAAGCCCCCTGCTTGAGTCATAACTGTGAAGAGATCTACTGCTATTCAGAAAACTAATCAATTTGATCTTGCTTCCCCATGCTCTGCCAGCTGCTAGAACTGTGGCACGTGGTAACAAAACTCCAGTCCTACTGATCTAGGAATCCTAAACACTGTGGCTGAGCTGGGGAGAGAGTCCTTGTCCTATTGGTTTTATTTTGTTTTACCTAAATGCCTTAATAAAACTGACAATTTCATTAAAGCCAGTAAGGTGATCTTTCACAAACATTAAATATTGACTTTATCTGAAGATTTGCAGGCTTGCCTGAAAAGGTGATATTCAGAGCAGTTGTTTGTTATTGTTCTGGAGTATTTTAAGGAACTGCGGAAAACATCACTAAAATAGTAGAAAATAGTAAATATTCTCCCTCTGCTAACACGGATTTTAATGGGAATTATGGCTGGTTTGGAGTGATAGAAAAACACCCATATTTCAACTCTCTGCTTTCTTCTTTTACCAGATGGAAAACACTGACAGTCTGATTTCTGATCTTTGAAAAATACAGCTACTGTGTTTAGCAATTCCAAGACTATTATTATACTCGTCAGTTACTGAAATGTAGTCGATACTCTTGACAACTCTCAAAAAGCACTGTAAAGGTCTAATATAGACGTGGAAAGATGGACTGGGGTAAGAGGGTCACCCTAACTGCCCCATCATCCATGCTGCCTTTTGACCTCAGTCTGCTCTGACACAGACATATCTCTAAGTAACTACAGAACTCGTGCCATCTGTTTGCACAAAAATAGAAATCCAACATTATTAGAATACTGTGAATCTTGCGAAAATAAGGAACCTGTAAATGGCATAACTAAGGCTTCTTGTGAAGGTTGAAGAGAATCCCCTAGACCCCATGCACGTGGGGCATTTTTTAAAATGTGACTGTGGAGGAATCACAGCAGATAAACGGTTTGCAAGACGATTCTGTCCACCACTATCTACTCTCCCTTAGTAATCTCATCTCTTTCACTACATGAAAAAGGCATAAATGGTCTCAAAAGTGAAAACGGCTACAAATGGCAACTGTGCTGGATACTTTTGGACTAATTTTCTGTACCTTTTTATGAACACAAAGCTTTTTAAATTCTTTTACATACACAAGGATGTCAAAATATAATTTTCTTCTCATCTCTGAATCATTTGAGTTTATGAACACCCACCCCTAGTAACTCCAGTACATGCTGTGCCATGTATTTCTGGGTGACACATAGATGACATGGCATTCAGAAGTTCATTAGCAACATTATGAAGGTTGAGGAAAGTATCAAGAGGTCTCAAAGCATAGAAGGGTAAAGAGGACGTTATCATGTGTTCAGCAAACCTGGTGAACCAGATGCTAGAGTGTAAGACGTTTCCTGAACGGGAAGGTATTGAACGCCGAGGGTCAGGGATGACTGCTCAGAGAGAGAAAGGTTTTTTCCTGGCTTCTTTTCTCGATAGTCTGTCACATAAGGAGCTGGGCTGAGAAACCTCGGGACCTCTAACTGGGAATACTTTATTGCATTGACAATAGAGCATTGGCAAAAAGAGCATTGACAAAAGAGCTTGACTCTTCAGTTGTGGCAGTAGGAAAAAGGGGAGAGAAGGGAACAGTAAACTGCTTTACCAGCCCAGAAGTTTTTCTTTTTTAATTTAACTTCTAGATATTAACTATTTTAAATTAATTTTACCCATACTTCTGTCCCTTCTCCCTGGCCTTTGCCTATGACCACTTTCCTTGCAGGAAGGATTGGGGTTTTCCACTGAATGACAATAAAACTGTTGTGAATTCCAGAACTGGTCCCCCAACAACAACATTGCAGTAACAAGACAAAGAGAGGAGAAAAATAATTTAACACGAATCAGATTATATTCCCATAAATTATCCTTAATTATTTGAATTTTTAAAACCCAAGAAACCTCAGGATTGTAGAGGAGGCAAAACCTGTGTATGACAAGACGAATATTTGGAATTAGATCATCATTGCTTTTCTGGACTTCTGGCTTGTTTAATTTAATCAGAAACGGCATGGCTGCCCTGATTTATCTCTATATCCTTCAGGCAAAATTTGAAGAACTATAAAATAAAAACAAAGGTGGCAGATGAAATAAATGATCAGAGGACCACACAAAAGAAGACGGTATTTTCTAATTCAAGTATTTTGCTATTTTTAACTTGCTTTTTGTGGAAATAAAATCCTACTTAGCCAAGAGAACAGAATAACAAAAATAAGGAAGTTATTAGCCAAAAGCTACAGAACAGATTCTGACATTTTCCCAGCCCATAGGTGAGAGTGGCAAACAGCCAGCAGAGAGAGGAAGATAAGGGTGCCCTGGCAGCCCCGAACACTAGTGCTGTGCCAGGTGCAGGCCAAATCCTGCCAAAACTGAGACTTCCCAGGAAAACACTCTGTACTTTCTCACAAACAGGAGAGACATTTATCAAATCCTTTTTTTTTTTATCTTCAACCGAAGAATACCTTTTATCTGTCTCTTACTAAGAATATTATCTTAAAATAGAGGTATATTTAACAGTCTTCATACTCTTTCAAAGGTTTTGTGACAACACAACTTAATAAAAACAAAACTACTATCATTTTTTGTTTCTTTTTATCTGTCTTTCCTCTAGCCATGCTTGCAATTCATGCTTTGATACCTCAGGAGATCAATCAAAGGCTGGTCATAAAAAGCAGTTAAAACAAAAAACAGACACAAGGCTATCATCTGAGCTGTTGCCTTCTTTTGAATAATAATTTCCTTTATTTTCTGTCCTTTGAGATAAATCCCTTGTGAAGTTCTCCCCTGTGCTATATGGTATTTAAATATTACTTCTTAAAGTCAATATTTAGTTTCCTTTTAAAACAACTGGGCATAAACTCGAGAACAGCATGGCCTTCGTGTATTTTGTGCATATCCACCACAACAATAATTTTGCAGATGGATTTCAATCCCTCCATCCAATTACCAAAGCAGTCACACAAACGAAATAAAAGAATCGCTAGGTTTCTAGGACTATTGATTAAACTTTGCAAGTACAAAGACTTGGAAAGTATACTTTCAGCAGAAGGAAGCTCAGTCAAGCTACAACAATACGAAAAGAAAAAGCGTATTTATTATTTGTCAATTTGTGTGAAACTTGAGTAGGGTTTAAGTGAATTATCAGAGTCTACTGCTCAAAGTGCAATTCTCACAAAAGTTTTTGAATTAGGAAAGTGTCTTCCACAAACATATCAAAATTCAGCACCTTTTCCTATGTAATTTACATCTCACTTCAATGTGATAATACAAAACCCAAAATTATCTGATCTGTTTATTTTTCCTATTTACTCTTGCCATTTCATATAAGGAAAACATTCAAACATACACAGACAACATGTATCACTTCTTATTGTTTCTCTTTGCTTATTTGTGCTGGCACCACTTTAAATCTGAACTCTTTCTGTAACTTCCTTGCACACGACATAGAAAGCAAAAAGACATTTTTTCAGGAGCCTTAACTGGCTTCCATTAGTTACTGTATACTTGCTGGTTTTATAAATATTTTTTCAAGTAATATATTATTAATGTTCCACAGAGAGATGTTCAAATAATTTTAAATATGTCTTCCCTGCATTCAAGCTGACTTTTTTATTTTTCAAATTTTGTATATTGGTGAGGCATTCCCTTTAATCAAACAGGAACTGATTTCCATCACAAAATAAAGATACTCTTCAAATAATGCAGTTACTTTTCAAAAGGCAGCTCAAAGACTTTGAAAACAGTCTGATATTTTCATGCTGTGGGTCTCAGGTTTGTTAGTAAAGGCTTACACTCAGAATCAAATCATCCAGTTTTAGCTTGTTATCTTGCTCAGAGGTTTTTTTAGCACAAAGTACAAATTTGTAGAAGGATTATGAAGAATGGACACTGACGTCTTTTGAGCTGAAGACCTACCTTTTTATCACTGAGTCCAGTCACTTGGTCAACAAATTCCTCTTGAATCATAAACGCAGCTAAGTTGGCAGTATAACTAGCCAGGAAGATGACAGCAAAGAAAGCCCAAACTGACACCATGATTTTACTGGTCGTCCCCTTGGGGTTTTGCACAGGCACAGAGTTGTTGAATACCAAGCCCCAGAGTAACCACACTGCCTTTCCAATGGTAAAGGATGGTCCATGGGGATCTGTAATTGCAAAGAGCAGTTATTTTCATTGCAATTCAATTAAACCTTGGCAAGATACCCTACATAATAACAACGAAGTACTCACAAAGATATAGTTAAAAAATATTTCAGTACGTATTCACTGTACTTCCAATGGAATCACAGGATTTACCATAGGTACTCTCTATTGTAATGACATTTATTTCCATATTTATAAAAAACTTTTCAACATTTTTCTATGTGTCATTTACTTCAAAAGTTTTCAAATGAAAAAGGATAGCATAGGTTTGGAGGAGAAGCAAAGTGATGTGGGTCTTGCAGTAAGGTATGTGCCACTGTATGCCCCCTGCAGTTGTCTGTGACAGTGGACACGTAAAATGGAAAATTGGGAGTTTAAGTCTTAATAATTCAATTCTAGTACTTTTCTCACCCAAATTATTTTGTATCCTCTCCAGTCTTCCAACATTACGCTTTTCAAACTTTATATAAACATGTTTAAGATCAAAATGTGTGAATACGTCACCTACTTCTAAGCAACCTTGCACTCAGAGGATAAATCAGTAAGCCAACACAAAGCAGCTACTGTATAGATACACGACTTAAAACGAACCAGACTCTGGCTACCTCATTCATTCAGAGTTGATTCCGTGGCTTCAAATGTGTCGGCATTACAGGTAAAAACCTATCCCAGCTAATCCATTCTGTAGTTTCTGTTATTCCTGTTTTCAGTCAGTTCTTAATTCATCCCAAAGCAAGAAGTGGTCAGCACGATGCCCTCAGGCCCACACAGTGGCAGAAGCGGGTTAGCAATGCTATTATCCACTCAACAGGCCTTATCTGTAGAGCAAAGTTTGTTCTTACCCAGCTCTAAGTAAGTACAGTGCAGTCATCACACACTGCTCATCATCTAGACTCCCTTTATCTTCAATGGAGAGAAACATGCCTCCCCTGACTGTGACTCATTTGACCTTTACATAAGTATCTATTTTTTAATGAAATCACAATTGAGACAACAAGGTGTGATGCAGACACCTGTAATATTACCTCCTGCCCTGCCCCTTTGTCAAAGGGGATGCACATTAAAAATTCAGATTTGGTTATTAATGTAATTACACTTTATTTTAGTAATAATTTAATTACTCTTAAAAGAATAAAACCCAAAGTGGGTGTACTCAGTGTATGTTCTCATTTCAGTGGAAAGGCTCTCTAATATAGTGCTAATTTCTCACAATGTAATCAAGCACAACATCTTGGATTACCATCTTTTATTCTGCAGCAGTGCTAAGAAGATAGAGTGCAGCAAAATGGAGCTGACTTTTGGTTTATTAAACCAACTTCTAGAGCCATTTAAAATTGGGCTGATGCCAGGATAATATATATTTTCTGAGCAACAATGATAAGGAAAGCACATGCCAAGAAAGCAGTCTAAAGTTCTGTTTATGAGATTGTATTACCATTGAGCTTCTTACTGTGTCCAGTTTTGGGCCCCTCATTACAAGAAAGACATTGAGGTGCTGGAGTCCAGAGAAGGGCAATGAAGCTGGTGAGGGGTCCGGAGAATAAGTCTGATGAGGAGCGGCTGAGGGAGCTGGGGGTGTTCAGCCTGGAGAAAAGGAGGCTGAGGGGAGACCTTCTTGCTCTCTACAACTGCCTGAAAGGAGGGTGTAGAGAGGTGGGGGTCGGTCTCTTCTCCCAAGTCACAGGAGACAGGACAAGAGGAAATGGCCTCAAGTTGCACCCGGGGAGGTTTAGATTGGACATTAGGAAAAATTTTTACACTCAAAGGGTTAATAAGCATTGGAACAGGCTGCCCAGGGAAGTGGTTGAATCGCCATCCCTGGAGCTATTTAAAAGACGGGTAGGCATAGTGCTCAGAGGTATGGCTTTGAGACGGTTTTTGTCAGTTAGGTTGATGGTTGGACTAGATCTGAAAGGTCCCTTCCAACCTTGGCAATTCTATGGTTCTGTTCATCCTGCCAAAAATGCCTAGGGGAAGGAGTAATCTACATAAAGATGCCCATATATTTTAAGCTTCCCATGTTTCAAATGAATGGCAGCTGGATTCATGGCAAGTCTCTAGAGCTAAGTTAGGACGGTCTAGTGCCATAATATGTCTTTATAGCCTTAAGTACACTAAATAATCAATTCTGGCACATGAGGTAGCACAGAAAAGAACAGCCTAGCCCCTAGATCTACAGTCTCTATATTCACCTTTGGTTTCCCCTTCGTGTTTACTTTGGACAGAGGTTACATATTTACCATCTTATCAAAACGATAACACCATCTGACACATTACAATAATCCCCCTTTTCAGCGAACAAACCAATGATAATCTAGAAGAAACCACTAGTTTGTAATAGTCCCCAGAACTGTGTTCATGAAGCTGGAAGATCTCTTGTTATAAAATGAGGCAAGTATGATTTAGAAATCAAAAACAGGCTGCATTCTGAACTGTAAGTAAAGAAAGGGAAGGATGAGGGCACCACAATACATGGAATCCTCATTCTCAGGTCAAAGTGCTAATAATTTACAACTGCAGCTTTCGCTGAGAAAGGCAAGCTCTGTATTAAATTTGTTGTGCTGGTATATTTTAAAAATGAAATTTCTATAACCGTAGATGCTACACAGAAAGAAGAGATGCCCTTCTGTCACTGGCCTCATTTCAAGGCTGAGTTCATCAGATTTTTTATAGGGACTATATAAAACTAAATATAACGTAACTGCTATTTTTCCACATTATCCACCAAACCACACCAGTTTAGATCATTATCTCTGAACTAACCGTGAATTCATGAAGAGTCAGGAGTCTGTAGAATTTATTCCAGTGCTTTTTTAAGTTGACGTTCTACAACTGATACAGTATACTAACCAAACACTGCCTGAATATGACTCTCTGATATCATTTACCCTTCTATATGTCTTTATTCCAATGAATTAGAATTCAAACATAAGCATATAAGCCCTCAAGAAATCATATTTTAAATTAAGAGCAAACAGTTTCACAGCTCGTTCTACTGTTTTATTTCTATGGTATGTTTATTTTAAAAGATGGAGGGCAAGGGATGGGAAACACATGATTTTTTTATAGCTTTAGTCTTGTGTAAAATGCAAAGCTTACCTCTCCCTTGTGCTAGGTTCCTATTATATCCTACAGGACTGAAGTACTCAAATATAAAGACAGCCATGGCGGACACAATGAGAAGCATCACAAACATCATCACCCAGACAGATGCACTAAAAGGCTCTGCAGCAAAACAGACAAGAGAAACAGAAACACAGTTCATTAAACCAGTCACAGCACAAGAATTCTAATGTCTTCGGCTAGGGAAGTCCAGCAGCTTTCTTTAAATTAGGTTTTACCAAACAAAATGCTAGCAAATAACTAAGTAGCAATATATGAAGAACAGCTGTTACTATACACAAAATTCATACAGTCAAAATCTTAAATGTAAGTTGCAATTCAAAAACAAAGGCTGCACACTTTCCGTTGATAAAGCCTTAACTGACACTGAGTTGCAAATAATTGCTTTGGCTCGCTGCTTATGTGGTTTACAATCAGGTCGCCCGTTTCTGTGTATCCTATGTTATATGCATGTACCAACAGAATGGTCTTACCATTTTGACTGTGTTTCTGCAGAGCAAGAGCAATTAAGCACGTTTAATACATTTAGTAATTCAGTGAATTCTGTCTCATTTTCTATCCAACAATAAGCGTTATGTAAAAAAGCTAAATACTCGCATTCAAACTATTTTCCTTTGTTTCAGAATTCTTTTCTCTCTGTGTTCACTTTCATCTACCTGCAATGAAGATGTTGTTTTTAACAATTGCAAACACATCCTTTTGAAAGTCTCATTCTCATCTGGGAGGAAATTTGTGAAATCAAAAGGTTTTTATGGAAAACTGAATGTCAGTTTGAAAGACAGAAAAAACATGATTAAGTAAAAAGAGTAGGTTGGAACAGAAAACTAAATGCAGTTTCAAATACCAGACTAAGCACCAACTTCTTTGAAGAGATTGGATTTGGTAATAGTATGTGATAACACAAAGTTCTTAAATATCACTTTTGCCCAATCACAAATTCTGTCACTTCAGGAGTCCCTGTGGCAGCTGTCACGATACAAGGATATATGTAAGAAAGGTTTTGTATGGCAAAGTAATATCTCTTTATTAGGTCAGCTTATTTGGAGGCATTTTATATCCTAATTTTGGTAGATAATGCAAGTGTGAGTGTGCTCTGAGGTGCGAGAAAAAAATCTCTGAGCATACTATTTCAAATTAGGACAGAATCAAGAAGCTCTTGAAATGACGAGAAGTTAGTATGTTCCAATGCTTTGCCTGTTTTTGAAAGCCCAAGAGGTTCCTCCATCTTAACTTCTTTATTCTTCGAATTTAAGTTAAGATTTGAACCACTGAAAATTATTCTATCATTTTCCATCACTGAAGGAATCAACCACGAGAGAGAGTTGAGGTGTGCTAAACCAAATAGCCCAATCTGAACCTTGCCTGAGTTAGCATGAATGATTCACCCAGAACTAGAATGAAATGTAATAACTTAGGCCCAAGCACGGACATCTCATGAGATCATTTGCCGTTGCTACAGTTCTTCAGAAATTTGGAAGCAAGAAAAAAGCAAATTCCAAATAGCCCCACTGGTGATTTTGGATGCAAACTAAAAGGCAAGGCAGGGAAATTTTAAGCCAAACTGTTCAGATGCAGGCAGGTAAAGGACATTCTGTAGCCAAATACAGTTAATAACAAATATTCTGTGAATTCACATATTAACTGGAATAAATTGGAATTCACATAAAACTATCATACAATTTTTTTGAGAGCATTTTCATAGAAGAAAGCAAGCCTGATAAGAGTTTTATCAAAAGCAACAGTGTAGAAACAGCAATGGTAATTTGTCAAAATCTAAAAAGGCAAAGGGCAAAACAAGCTGATGTGAAAAAGTGAGCTATAACAACAGTTTAAGCTGAATGCTCTTTAATAATTTAAGCACTCTGGTAATGAGGTGGAGGATTAAAAGAAGCAATAGGAAAATAAAAAGCTATTTAGAATAGCAAGCAGTAAGATGGAACAAGTACAAAATCAATTGAATAACAAAGTCGATCTTCCTGTCATATTAGAGCTCAAATTACACATTCAGCACCGTTCTTTGATTCTCAAAGGACAGAAAGAGAACTTCCCTCAAGCAAGCAGCAGGTTTTATAAGAATTTTCAGTAAAGCTATGATACGTCAGAAAAATACTAATATATGACTTGCCAGTGTACATTTCAAATGATTGGCAATGGAGAATATTGAGCAATCAAAAAGATGCAGTACTCCACTAACTTCAAGTTTTACCTCCCACCACCAAAACAATACTTAAACATACAAAAACTAAGGAGGGGCATAGATTTCCTATTCCAGCAATGCCTCCAAAAGAGAAAATTGACCTCACTTATGATCTCTTTCCCTCTTAAAAATATAGAAATTTGGACTTGAGGTTTCCCTTATTTTGTTTGTTTAAATAAAGTTGAATAAAATCTCCACAGAATATTAAAAAAAATATATTTGCGGATCTAGTACATATGAATTTTAGTACGATATGGAAATGTTTTAATGTGGATAAAATTCTCCTTTGAAGGAGACACCCACATCAGAAACAGAACACAGCAGACAATGAGGAAGGGGCTGCCAGCCCAACAGTCACTTAGATCTATTGGACTCAACCACTGAATGGAAAACCCAGTTCAGACAAAATCTGTATTTGAATGTATTTGTCTACATTCGTAGTAACAAATCACAAAACCCCAGATATTTCTTGAACTGTAATCAAGTGCTATTTTAAAGAAATAATATTGTATTTCACACAGTTTAAAAAAAAATCTTTTAAAAGAATTATGTAAGATGACTCTATTCTTAGACGTTCATTTAATTGAAACAAATTCTCTCTGTGAATAAACTCAGTTACCTGCCTGATAGCATTTTGCATGGCAAAGCTTTTTACTACTATGCACACCTCATCGAAATACACAGTCAATTCCAGTAAAGTGACAGTTTCATCTACGTCTGAAAAACCAGAACGTACTTCTGAGAGCACAGACTTGATTTATTGGTGCAGTAAATCAGATTTCTTCCAAAACGATGCTATTCTATAGTGCTTTATAAGAAAGGTTATTTTTACTTTTTGAATTATATGTACGTCCAACTAAACCAATAACATTAAATGCATTTTAGAAAACTAATAACTATGTTGTTGTGAAAAATGCAAAAGCAGCGTCTCTTTTGATGGCAGCTGTAAGCAGGTTTTTATGAGGTAAGCAAAGTCCATAATAAAAATCAACTGCACTTGCAGCACATGTAGAAAACACCCCAGTACTTCTATTTCAAATGATAATTTCAACATGCTGCAACTACAATTTTATAAATGAATTAACTTTGCAAGTCAGTGAATTATAGAAATGAAAAGCCACTATCTGGATATTTTCATTAAAAGTACAGCCTCTTATAATTTCTTCAAAAAGTCTTTCATTTGTTAAACAAAATAATAACCACCACCAAAATCTGTTTAGGTATCAGCAGGTTTGGGAGTTATTTGATCACTCCCTGTGTCATATTTATCTGCATCATCTCTGTAATGTGCCTTTATGGAACAGGTATGAGAAATAGGCTCTGTGATGATGATTCTGGTGCAAGAAAACCAAATTATTTTCCCACTTGTAGCCAGTACTACACCAACAGTCTGTCCCTCAATGGCTACACGTGATTTCAGTGGAAGTGAAGAACTTACACTTAGCAATCTAAAAGGAAAACATGCAATCAGTGATGCAGAAATGACATCACTGCTGACCCGATGGACTTGAACATACTAAAATGTTCCATAAGATATCTGGAAAATACTGAATTTTTTTTTTTTTCCAATTTCACTTAAAGGAATTTAGTGTCACAAGCACTGTTTTCCTGTGCAAATTATCTTTATAAATACTGGGCCCAAATACACTATGAGGACCATAACATCCCAGGCACTTTTGATACATCTTGCGGCTCATTCTCTTTTCAGTTTCAGGTAAATTCAGGTTAATGACCAAATATAGAACTAAACAATAAGCACTAAAAGAGAAGGCGAGGGAAATAATGAAAGAAGAAATGAACAATTGAAGCAAGAAGCAAACAAGGAAAGACCAACATCTTTGTTTCTCTGTATCCCATCACTTTTCTGTCCAGCCTTTAATTTCTTTGCTATACCTCCACTGTTCAACTGCATCAATGGAGAAAACACTCAGAAGCTCTCCAGTGCATTAGTGCGGTGTGCAGAAGCCAGAAGTAACTTATCAAAGTAGCTGTCAGATCATTTCTAATCATCTTTTTCTTAACTATTTTTCTTAACTTATTTTTCTTAACTAAAATCTCTTTTTCTTAACTATTCTACAAGGGGTTTAAAAATTATTTCGTGAATGTGAGCGTAGAAGATATTAAACCATTTATGATGGGCTAAACAAGCATAAATTAGTTTGTAAAGGAGCAGGTTTTGAGGAAGTCATTTCCCAACTGAAGATTTCAGGGAATCCTTTTTCATACTGAAATCACCATCGTTGTTTTTCACCTACTGCATCTGAAACACAACAGCACATGTGCTAATAATCACGTTAATCAGCATGTCGACACGGTACCAACTTCCTAATGTAAAATTCAAACCTCAGCAGAAACATGTCAATGCAATATATAGCTTAACAAACAATGAAACCTACCCAACCCTACAAGAACACAATTAAATGAACTGGAGGGGTTGGAGAATCATACCTAGAAAAGCAGATGGTGAAACTGTGCCATTGCTGCGTGACACCATGACACTAATCCCAGTCTCAACAAATGGCACTGAAAAGTCAACCACTTCAGAGCGCTCTTCATTAATAGTGAGAGACCCCACAGCCATAACTGCACGATGATACACCACCTGATCCACAAAGAGAAGACACCACCAATATTACTCAGTAGAGAATACCTCATTTCTCCAAAAGAATTAAAACCAAACATTGCTAAGTTCTTACTTAAGAGCTCTTTTACCTAACAGAACTTACTTCACCAATCATTCCATTCCACACATTATTGACTTTTTTGCCATGTTTCCCATTAGTCACCAAATACAGGTCATATGTGAACTTGACGGTTTTAGACAACTTCTTCAAGATATCGATGCAGAATCCTTTGCAGCACTTCTTTACGTTAGTTCCCTCATTAGTTGAGTTGCTGTCAACAGAAAGGAGAGACATAAACATTTCTACTGGGAAAAACAGAAGAACCGTAACAGCAAGATTTAGCATAGTGCGAAACTACATTTTGTCATACTTGTGAATGACCGTGCTTTTCTGAATAAATGCAGAAATAATCCACAGGATGCTTTATATGGTGTTTGTAGCTCTTACAAATCATAACACAGTTGCTTGGCAGGAGATAAATAGAAGATAATGGTAAACCTTGTATGACATGCTCTCTGCTGCACTCCTCCATCAAGATATAGTCTCCTCTTACTAATCTCTCTCTTAGCCTTAGATTAAACATTTATTACTTTTACTCTCAAGACATAAGACTACATGTCATTTAGTAATTAGAGAACTCCTCAACATGTAAGCTATATAAAAGCACAGCAGTTGACTGTAACCTTTTTCTGCACTTTGAGAAGGCGAATTTCAGGCCACCTTTGAGTGCAAAAATGAGGACTTTCTCTTTATTTTTTTTCTGAAATGCTCATTTCATGACCTCCAGAAGTTTCCAGTATAAGCATCTTTAGAGGCCAATGCACTATTTTACTGGCTTTGAAAGAATTGAAAATTGAAATAAAAAATAGTTTAGGAATTGACTAAGTACTTAGGAAGCACGTGCGCAACCAGTCTCTGGAAATCTTCAGAAACATGCATCACATCCCCCAACATCTGCTCAGTAAAAAATGTTGTTATTATTATATTCAGTTCAGAAATATGTAGACTGAAGCACGGAACCGGTGAAACAACACTGATAAATGCACAATGAGAAATTTTCCACTGATTTCTAATGACTACTTCAAAGTTACAGAGCAATCAAAGCAGGGAACATTTCTCTAGATGGTATGTCACAGTGGTATTTTACGCCAGAGTAGTTTATCCTGTACCAAACTTCAACATAAATGCACATTTTGAATAGGAGACATTCTCCAATTGTTGAAGACTAATTAAAACAGGCATAATTCAACATAACCAGAAACAATTCAAAGAGGACTCATTAAAACAATCCAATTTTAGAACACAGTGCTCTTCCATGTGACTGAAAAGGGCTAATTCTAGTTGACTTTGAATTTACTATAAACTTACTATCTTCTTGTTAATTCAATGTGACTTACATGTATATAACCAGAACCTTTTCACTTATTAAGAAGGAAGATATGCAACCAAGAGCATCCCGTGTGCGAAAGGGAAAAGAAAGAGGAAATGAAATGCAGAAGGAAAAGCAAATACAGGAAGCAAGAGGAAAAGAACAGCAAAGTACCAGAAAACAATTCTACATTTAAAGAAGCAAGGGAGCGAATTAATGAGAAAACAGGGGAATATATTTTGCACTCAAAAAAGTAAAAAAAAAAAGGAATGCTGTGTATTTACTTACTTTATTTTGACAAATTTACGACATGGCACGGTGTTTTTCTGGCAACTTTCCATCAAAGGATCCACATCCTCAACAATGACAAAGGGAGCCTCCTCCAGGGTGACAATGCTCAAATGGTTATCGTCTGGGTCGCTGTCTGCAAAAGAGCTGTACCTGGGCCAGACAGAGTACTTCAGGCTCAGGGAGTTGTTCTCCCATTTCCCCACCTGAAATGCCAAGATACACAGGCTGCTGATATCCGCTTGCTTGGTTTTGACAAATGAGACCTAATATTAAATGTGCTGGGATATAGCTACAGGAAATTACATTCAAAGACAGTTGTCTTGGGTGCTTTTTTTAAATCAAAGTTACTTTAGAACTTTTTAGTAATTGCAGGAAGTGAGAAAACATACTGTGGTAAAGACAAGTAAGGTAACGTTGGTTTAAGATATAACAGCTTTATTAGGACTGGATGGCATCAGTTAACACTATCTATCACCTGGCTACAGCTGCACTGAAATGTGACGTGTAATTTCCACTTGAGCCAGAAGAGCAACCAGATACTCCATTTGTAATCAGGACCAATTTGCAGTAATAAGAAAACAGTTCTCAAAGAAAGAAAAAAGAATAAAAAGAAGAAAACTAATCCCCCCACACACCCATACACATCAGACTGATAACCAAACTATCCGAGTGTTATTTCTGTGTCTTCTCAAAAGGGAAGACTCTTCTATTCCTATAGTTTGCAAAGCCATTGGGAAAGCCTTTCCCAAGGGTTCCATCACACCTCAGCCAGGCAAACCATGGTTTTAGTAAACACAAATTCAATTGTGCATGATTTAGTTCTTATTAGAAATAACAGATTTAATTCTGCTTTAGTTAATGCCAACTGTTGGGGGAGTTTAAGAAAGCATACTCCACTTTACATTAAAATTGCCTATTTATTTACTATTATTAATTATGCCTTCTAAATTAACCTACTTTTATTTCCACTTCCAGAACACCAGAAAGGGGCATATGTTTAAAATATTTCAAAAACTCCTGCATTTTCTTCCTCAGATTGTGTTTAACTAACTACTTTGTTACCATAAATCTAATTGCATGTTTTATCCAAGTAGCGATGATAGATAATAAAAAGAGCTAGCATTTCACAAAATTTATAACCTAATGCATTTAATAGTTCTTCAGTTGCTTAGGCTAAACAAATTATAACAATCACGAGAGTGCTAAAATATTTGTTTTGCAAGGAAAATGGTGGGAATTAACAGTACAACGAGACACTGGCATCCTAAAAAATGTAAAAAAAATTGTCATCTACCTTCTGTCTCCTAAAGACTTTAAAATTAATCACAAAAATTCCCAAAGAACATGATTTATATCCATTCCTATTTAAGGAAGCATATAAGCAAACACCCTTTGCAGTTTCCTTTCCATCCTGTTTATAAGTCAAAATGTTTTGCTGAACTTTAATGTAGGAGGCAGAAATGCCAAATCTCTATACAATCTCTATACATTTAAATTAGGAAATTCAAAATATCTCAAGGGAATTAGGAATTCATGCCTACATCAAGGGCACTGGGCACAGGATTTATACTACGTACAGTTCTAGTATGAAATTTAATCAAATCACAATGGATGAAGCCTTCGTGGGAAAGAAAAAAACATACACAGGGAAACAAATCTTTTTAACTCTGTATGAGACAGTTACATTGCAAAAATAGTTTAATCATCAAGTTATGGTATGTAATCGCAGTCACAGCAGAGTCTGTGCTGGTTTATGTTAGCTTACACAGTGTTGTTTATATCTATGCCCTAAGTGTGCCATGAAGTTGGCCATCTGGAACAGGGAGAATTCCAGCCAGTTCAGTCCTTCAGTCAAACCGCAAACGTGCCAAGTACTACAATGACTTTCAGAAGTGGAAAACGTGCCCAACCGCCTGCCTATTCCAACCAGCAAGAAGAAAAGAAACGTGACTGAGGCTGAGTTGCATTTGCGCGTTCAGGACTGTAGCCGCAGCAGCACCTGCCTTTCTACATCACCCGCTCCAGGACTCTGGGAGGAGGCAGCTCTGCCCGACCCTGAAGCACTTCCCTCTGCCAGCCCGCCCGGCACTGGCGGCACCATCCCATGGACCAACAGCGATACATGCTGCCCATGACAAGATGAGTTCTCTAAGCCCATCAATAACGTAACGACTGTTTTGATGCTGTTAAAAGACAAATCATGATACTCTTTCATACGTAAACTGGAGTAACTGCCATCTTATTATTCTGAGAAGGATAAACCCATGATATTTTTAAATATCTGAATTTAGGCAAATGCTGATTTCTTTTGACAGTTGCATCTGCATTGAAGTGCTAGGTGTTGAGTGAATCTCTAATGTTAGGTCAAAATTTTCTTTATCTGTTGCATTCTATGGATTTATCTCAATATTCACTCCTTGTAGTCTCGTAAATTCCTTTATCTCAATATTCACACCTCACCTTTTTTCTTTTTAAAAATGATTAAAAATTAAGACCTTGCCTTATGTCTTAGGGGCATTCCTACCTCTCTATCCAAAGAGGTCTACTACTGCAGTCCCAGGGATGCACAATAACTTCACCTGGGCTTTACAAGGTGCACAAATCGCATGTTCATTGCAGGTCATCCCTCCTACCACCTGTACATTAAGCAACCCACAGGGTCAGAAAGCACAATGAAAAAAAAAATATAGGAGAAAGATATCAATATCATGAAGAACGATAGAAAAGCAAAAGGCAGAAAAGCTCTGAAAATCCTCGCCAGTGGGCTAAGAATGGCAAACGAGGAAGGGCAGTAATTAGAAAGAGCCTGTAGGTCACTCCATTTGTTTAGGAAATGTTTCTGTTGGATTTGCCTGTACTAATTAAAAAATGGTTGGCACAGGCATCGGATTTGCTCTGCCACTGATGCTGGACTCACAAGTGAACCCTTTTCATGTTTATTTGGTACTTTCTTTTTAAAATAGCTATACTGTTGGTGATTACATGCTGCACTTCTATCATTCTGCTACAGGTTTGAATGATCAAAACACTTTTTTCTTTCTTTCTCATTTATTTTAAGTGGATGGTAATAATTTAGTTTTTTACAATTGAATCACATAGTCAAAATATGAGAGGATTTTTCTAATTGTATTAGAAGCCTTTTAGCTTGTGCAGAACTAATTATAGCATTGTTATTAAGAATATGAATGATATTAATTATTTACACAATGTTTTGTATCTTCACACATTATTACATTTTTCTGACATCCTTGCGAAATTGATAGTATCCCTTCTTTACAGGGTGAGGGGTTGAAATGAAACAAAAAAGCTGTAGAATAAGCAAAACTAAACCATGAACAGGTCCCCATCGAAATACAGAGAATTTATGAAATTGCATCCATATGTAGGTGTCCCAGGATTGGCATTTATGTGACTTATGGAAGTCAGATCTAGTATTAGATGCGGTCAATATCCATTTTGAATGTCTTTAAAACCTTCAAATGCTTAGGGAACAAACCAATCGGTTATAACATGCTCATTTTATTTCAGAACATTATAAAGAGATTATAAAGAACATTATAAAGAGGCGTGCTTACAAAGTGTAAGAATTTGTGTGCAAACACAAATGTTAAGTCCTTATTCAACACTGACCTCTTAAAGTGCCTTCCCTATGACAAGAAAGCAGAATACCCAAGTTAAAAAAAGCATGCAAGTCCTGGTTTCACCTGTGAAGGTCATTATAAATGCTGAAGAATACAAAAAAGTTCATAAGTAAAATACAAAAAGTTGCATATGAAAAGTTCAGTTTCTGCTCTCACTAGGAGACAAGGGTGATATTTGAATAAACCACTTTACAGTGAAGTAGTTTACCAACCTGGACAGCTTCAAAATTCAATTGCCTCCAGTGTTTCGCAGCACTCCTTTTCGGAGCGTGCTACTCCATGATCATTATAGCTACTGATGAAATGAACTAAACGTGGCATCCTCCAACCAAGTTCAAGCATCTAGATTTGAAGTAGAGGGGGCCTGTGTTTAAATTAGCATGCTTACTTACTAATATTGGTATCTCTGACACAGATATTCTTTATGCAACATTTTCTAATGTTAATGACAAATTATTTGAACACTAGAACACATTAATTTGCAGGTCAACCTACAAGCCTCCAATATGAAACAGCACTGAACAGTAACTCTACACACTCTTAGCAGAGTCCACAGACAATTTTCATAGCCAGTCTATCAAAGACTAACAGGTCCACAAAAATAGAACAGTGGTAAACTCACATGTAGCACAGAAACACGTTGCCTCTACTGTGGAAATTTTTACACTACAGTGAAGAATGACTCTCATTCTTTCCACCTGCAGCCTAAAACTTCCCACTTGTACTTGATCAAGTTCAAGGGTACTCTTTGCCTTTCAGAAGCTTTTTCTTTCCTCAGTCTTCAAACCACCACTGCTTGGAAAAAGGTAGCCAGAGGACAACAGGGAGTTAAAATACTGCACAGGCCTGCCAGATTGCCCAAATTATATTTTGATAGCACGGGAAATGGGTAGAAGTGAACTTTTCTGAAGATAGTTTCCATTGTCTTAATTTCTTTAAGAAAACAGTTGAGAAAGTGGGCTATTTACTGTTCAAAACATAAAAACACCATTTGAAATATCTCATAAACAGAAATAAAGATGTTTTAATAAACTCATTTATAGTTCTTGGACTTGCTATGTAGAAATACGTACTAATTTATCAAAATATGTGGAAGTAAATTTAAGGTGAAAGAATTTCAACTACTCCAATCTATTTGTTTGTTTGGGTTACTGATCCATAGAATTTGAAATTTTAACTTTTTTTCCTTCTGAAACAGAATGGAAACATTTTTAAGATTTCAAAACTTTGTGTCGATCAGGAAAATCATTTCCCCTAGCTCCTGGAAGTAAGACCGCTGCCCCAGAGAACTCAGCTGAAACACAGCTCACTAACAGTAGGCAGCCAGAGACATGTGCCAACTGCATCAAGAAGAATCTCGCGTATTTGAGTCGGTGTGGCAGGCCCAGCCATGCTGAATTTAAAATGCAGCCAATATAAGATAAAACATTTATACTTGGTGTAGTCACTCCGTAATGACAGGAAATTTCTTTGTAAATGAATCAGGCAGTTTGCTCAGTCTTACCTGCATCCCTTTCCTCACCTACTCCTTGCCTTTTTCCTGGAAGATGAGGAGTATTTAAGGTCTCCATTTTGGTGTAACTCACAGTTATCTTCACCTGCAACCATATGCTGTTTCAAAATCTCATGTGCTGAGGAATCACTTCCTTAGCACCTCTAGGTACACGTAGAACACGGGGAAAATATAGCTATTTTTGTAAAATGCATTCTGTAAAATCTCCGTTTCATTTAGGTAACGTGACTTTTTTAGAATGACAACCATTAATAAAGTATTAAATAAAGTACAGGAGGAACATTTGGACTTCTGGATTATGCAATCTGAAAGATAAAACTACCAATTAGTTCAAAGACAGGTCTGAAAATTTGATTTATGTACCAACCTTAAACCAAATTAACTACATTTAGTTACAGTCTATATCAGGTCAAGCAATGAAGAAGAGAATAGCATGCTTGGAGTGCAAGGAGCACAAGTCACTCTTCTGCTTAGATCTCCTAAGAATCCAATTAACATTACTAGAGAAATTAAAAGTGAAAATGAGCTTATTCTCAGCATATACAATGAAATATCTGTGTTGCTAGATTCAAGAATGGAAAGGGAAGGTAAAACTGCATTAAGAAAGATTTCAAAGTAATAAACACAGTAGTTTCTATTTGTAAAACAAATGTTTTTAGAAAAAGAAAATCCAAGCTGGGGATAACGCTCAAAGAATGCAGACATGCTCCGTTATGGAACTGTTAAAAACTGCATGCAAATACCTTTACTGTGTGTAAATGCCACAAAATATCCAGAGGTTTATGGTAAATTTCTGTCATTTCTAGTTAGACAGATCATGATGCGATCCCAGAGAAATACAAATGTGCCTCACTTGAAAAAAGGGCAATAGAATCATTCTGGGGAAAGATCCTGCCCCAGATTATAAAAATCCTTAATTTATGGCCAAAAGACTGGGACTGTCATAAAAGAAATAAATTTTCAACAGAAAATTAAACCCTTGATTCACTGTTGTAGGTGCAAAACTCAGCTGTGTGTCCACTCGAGTGTGCACACTGTTGTACTTCTGAACTTGTACATTCTTTCCTATTTTTTCCATCTTGATATGCAGTCTGGAATATTCCCTTTGGTTGAATCTCTACAGGATACAGGAAGGAAAGCAGAAAATAGCTGAGAGCATGGAAGAGCTTGTTCGGTGTCAGCCTGAATTAGCAATCATAGGGTCCTCATCTCTTCCACCGTTGCCTAAAGCACCTGACAAACTCACTGTATTACATTTGTGGCTTGACCACCTTACGTGTGCCTATTTATTTTTTGAAGACTGCAGCCAAGGAGGTGATAATGAAGTATTTGCCGTGTTTCTGTGTAACAGCTAGATAAATACAGCCAGCCTAAGACAGATGACTTGCAAAGTTACGCATTGCTGTACCTCTCGGAGACGCGCCTCCCACTGCACACTAAAGCAGTCTCTAAATAATACAAGGATGATTGACATAATCCTAATCACACACCCTCACAGAGAGCACTGAATCAGAGAAAAAGAGCAAGGCCAGATCCTGAGCAGAGAGAGAAAAGAGCAGACTATGTTCTCCCTTGCGTGCCAATGCTGGCACGAAAAGAGAGTCTGTCACACCGGCATATCTCACAGAAAACAAACAAATAACTCGGTCCTATCACCCTCTTCCCAGCAGATGGGAACTGTATGGAATACACAGTCATCATCCTTTTGTAAGAAAAAATGTTACATGACAACATGGATACTAAATGCACTCCCAGGACTACCCCAACCAAACCTTTGAAAAGAGAAAAATTTTCAGGGATATTCTTTCTACATTAAACACAGACACACATATTGCAAAATGCTTTTTGAGCTGTCTCCCTTTTGTGAAGAAAATAATGCTGAGCAAATGCAAAATCTACCTCATCTTGCTTTATAGAAAAACTATTTATTACTTTTATTTCATCACACTTTTACACTTACAAGGAAGAGCTACGCTGGCAAGTTTTAAGTCAATAACTAGAAAGCATAAATTGAGTTTGTCGGGTTAGCAATAACAGGCAGCTGCAGAACCAAGCACAAGAGCAAAATCCTTCCTCCAGAAGCAGCATCTGTTCTATACCTTCTGCCGCAAACCTTTGTGTTGCTTTGCGCTTCTGAAGGTCTGTATTTCACAATGACACTCTAAATTTAAATGACAAAATATGATGCGAGCACTTTCATGTCTTATTAATAGGGAGTGTTTTACAGTCCTGGGTGGTTTGAAGACGTCCATTTAAAGACTTTGAAGTTTTTAAAATTTGCTGCAAAATCTCAGATGGGGTATGCAAATGTACCGCTCTTCCCTCATGGCTGCTCCTTATGCTGCCAGGAAGGCTCCAATCCTGCGACCGGCAGGGCTCAGAGGAAAATGCGGTGCCCAGAGAGATTATAAACAAACAGCGGGAGAAAGAAAAGCTACCACCTCCTATAGCCTCATTTTTCAATACCGAATTAGTAATTAGCACTCACCAAATCCTCAGTGGTTGGTAGAGTTTTGGTACTGGGAAACGTCCCAAATAACTCTATGTAGCGCAAAAGTTCAAACTCATGTCAGAGAAGCTGTTTTATGAGTTGTTATGGCATTAGAAAGCAAAAGAGCTAAACAAATTGACAGCCCCTTTCTCCACCTCCCAGAGAGTGAAGATTTTTTTGTCACCTCTGCACTCCATGAAGACCTTACAGCTCTCCAGAAATGCCTAGATTGACATACCTTTACCTCCAGAGAGGAAAAGCTGCCTGCCCTGAAAGTCTTCCTACTCTTTCATCTCTCTAATATTAGCTGTAAAGAACAGGAGCAAAGCACACTTTACCACTGCTTTCCACGGTAGCTGCGATTCCTTTACAGCAGCAGAGAGGAGGGAACCATCCCCTTTGGGAATACGGGATTTAAGAAATGCTGCATAATAATAGGTGCAATTCAAACAATTCGGTACCGTAAAGGTCAAAGGAAAGGCCTTCAGGCTAAGTAAAAGCTCACTGATGCAGAAACAATACGCAATTTTTACTCGACAGTAACTGCCAGTATAGGCATATTTCAGCAAGACCAAATACACAAAGCAACAAGGATGGGACAAAGGAAATGACAACCCAACAGATGTTAAAGAGCATGCTGTTTCTGGTATGGGCAAAGATAATATATCATGTTAGGCCACAGAGCTACCAACAAAAGATAAGCCAGCAAAGGGATGACTAGATTATGCAAGTTCATCTGTTCTATTTAAATATATGCATTTCTTCATAACTTTTAGGGAAAGTCTATCATGAGGCATCAGGATGCTTTTCAGTTCTTGTCCAGTCAAGTTTCAGCTACACCATTAGATACAATAGCTGCCTCTTCTTGGCTACACGATGGCGGATGTGAGTAGCCAGATGGAGCTCTCTGTGAAGACCTTGGTTCATTTATTCCAGGCAGGAATTGCACACCCTCTGCCCACTCATTCCTACTTAGATACAAATGTGTACAACCTCACACAGAGCTTGTAAATCTGGCATATGCTAGGTAATCAGAGCAAAATCAAGTTCTACATTAAATCCTGCATTAATAGAAAGTTAAAGATGATTGGTTACATTTAGAATAAACCTCAGTGTAAGTAAGGGTTCTTGCAGTGGCATTTAACTAGCAATTGTTGATGTGGTACCTGTTAACTCTTGCTTCTTGTAAAAATTCATTAGCTGAAAAAATGTAGGACACTTATATTCACAAATTCACCCAGAACACAGATCACCATGGTAATTTTACCTGTATCTATCTGGGAGCACCAGTAAAAATTGGTTTTACCCTGGAACTCCTCTTTACATGTGGAATACACTCATCTTTAACTGCTGTACAGTCCTCCTTACCTTACTTAACATATATGATAAGCACGGCTAATTAAAACGCCTAATTTTGCCACTGCTAATAACATTCTAGTATATGATTTCAATATTGGATTGACTGTTTTTATTTCCACATTAAAAAAAAATCTAAAAAAAAAAAAAAAAAAAGGAAAAGAAAAGCTAGACTAACAGGCTGTGAAGTTTGCAACTCGGTGAAGTTAATGTGCCGGGTGAGACACCCAGGTCACACCTCGCCGAGATAAGCTTCATGGGGGAGTCGCAGCTGGTCCTGCTGGACCTCTGAGGGGTTTTTCAGCACTAGCACAGCGATCCTGCAGTGCTTTCCTGCTATTTGGGCAACACTGTTAACTCTGGCAAATTTATCAAGTTTCACTGAAACAAGCACATCACGCTTGTCTCCTTAAAAAATCTCTTGCCTGAGAAGAGCAGCCCCTTCGCCTGTCAAGATTAGCAGCAAGTATATGAATGTTGATGTCAGAAGTTTGAGTAGCTGCTTTAGGATCTGTCAAAATAGCTTGCTGGATGCCTGCTGAACATGCCCAAAAGTGATTTTCAGTCTTCAAACTATTATCATTCAACCAGCTTTTTTCAGAATCTGATATGGGACAAATCCCTCCATCGACCCCATTTATATGTGAAGTTACCACTTCAAAGTTTTGATACTGGGTCATTCGTAAAGTAAAAGGAACTTATTTTCCTAGGGGTAAGATGTATGCTCTTCAACTGTGGTTGAATGGATTTTCTGTAACCTCAAGGCTCGAGTCAAGTATATCAATTTTGAGACCAACGAAAAATTGTATTTAAGTAAAAGCAGATTATTATACTAAAACCAAAGAAAACTGAGTTTTAAAATTAGATCTTACATTTTCAGGAGAATACTGGGAAAAAATCTTCACATAAAACACAATTACTCTTTCTTACATAAATAATAAAGAAGCTACTCACAACTTCTTGTACATTAGTTACATTACAAGGATTAGCAGGCTGTTGCGTTGTCAGTTTTTCACATTAGAAATCATTTAATTAGATTCTAGGACTTGATGTTTTCCATATACGATTGAGGATATTTAATAAGACTTCAATAAAACAATTCTGTGATGCTCATTGCAATATTGTAATTGGAAGTAAAAGCATGTGCCTGTCTGGAAACTCGGAGCAGGAAATGTTAGATCTCAGATGAGTACCTTTGACAGTTTTTCAATTGAGCAAAACAGCACGAGGAGAAGGGAAGAAGGAGAAAGAAATAGGCTAAGAGATACGGGGTGAGAAATGCAACTTGGAAAGAATGTCGAGACAATACTAAAGGGATGTTCAAATAAACCAGAGGGTGGGCAAAGGCCTTCTCATGTCTCTCAGCCAGAGGAACTGTCCTATTATTTCCGCAGTGCACAGTGACACTCTGCTGATACGGGTGTGGGGTGCTCCGAGATCGCCGAGAGCTACATCCAGCTTGCCAGGATAATTGATTAGTCAGTTTATTTTTCTTCATCTACAGAGGCAGGGATCAGCTTGTGGTCAGAAGAATAATTCTGGTGGTGACAGCCCGTTCTTGGCCACCTTCCACTTCTCCCCTCTGACATAATTAAACCTGGCCCCCTTCCCATAGTCCTATGATAGAGAAGCAGACACACAAGCTGCAGCTAGGGGCAGGCTGTCTCTGCCCAAGTAACTCGACTGGCCGGCTACCAAAAGGGCTCTAAACCAAAGGGGCAGCTAGGAGCAGATGCATACATCTTTTTCTGGCCAGGAGCCTCCCTCCAGTCACTCTTTTTTTCCTCCTAGAAGCCCCTCAAACACAGCAATAAGCAGGAAGGGGTTTACCAGATGGAAAACCGTGCACAGACAACGTAAGCATCGGCCTACGGAGAGTCTTGTAGCCCAGCGCAGCAGGTGGAGCGTGCGCTGCTGCCGTACAACATGCAGCATTAGATACAGCAAAACCTGCACCAGAACTTCCATTCCTTGATAGGAGAGTCGCTTGAAGGTTAAAACAGACTCAAGTTATTTGTTGGAAATCATGTCGGTTCATATATACAGCATTTCTTTGCTGCTGTTAGCTCATTTTTCAAAGACATCAAACCTCTCTCCTCTTGTCCTTTGAGTGGTCTCTTTAGAGAAGTTTCAAGGTACGCAACGAACGAAATTATCATACCATAAGCATTGTTGGCTGCCTCTCTAACTATTTCCTCCCTTTGGTGCCTCATACTAATATTCCCTAAGTAGTATAATATTTTTTCCAGAACATTATATATGATATGCAGACTGCTGAAGAATTTTAAAATAGGGTAAGAAATTTTCATAATGGTAACTGAGCAAACGATTCCTCCAAAGATTCAGATTGACACATTTGTATAGGATTAAATTTATCCAGAGAATTAAATTTGCAGCAAAAGAACATAAAGAAATACATAGCATAATCTAGAACTACTCTCTGTGTTTTTGCATGACTAGCATATTGACTGAGATGTCCTTCAGTAATTCTTATTTTGCCATTATTATTCAACATCATGAAGAGTCTTGCAGTCTTACAAAGTGGAGTTTTAAGTTGATTTTATAGGATCCTAAAACTATAAGAAAAAGAGTTCATAGATTTCATCAGCAATTTAGATAATGCAGGATCATGCTTTATGAATTTAAATTAAAACTGGTAGATGATACAGATGTATTTTTTCCTACAGTCTCATATTGCAAGCAGTTTATAAGGACCCCTGTTTTTAAAACATGGGAGCGCAGATAGCCTGCAATACTCAGAGCCAAAACAATCAGAGGCTGAGGTAGGAGTTTTAAAGAAAAAACGTTCGTGATAAACTTTTTTTATTACTTGCATATATGATTAGCCCTGATATTAAGACACTTTTCCTTCTAGTCGATATAGAAGTTTATGGAGATCCCTGACCCATCAGGAGAACACAAGTCAAGATTCTGATTTTTTAGGCAAACATTATAGGGATTATCCTCCAATTCAACAGGAATTTTACAGTTTAAAAAAAAAAGTGTACTTTTGCTCTAAAATCTGTCGAAGAATACAAACCCAAGCAAATAAGAGGACTGGAGTTGCCAAGACACACCAATCTATCCAAATTTAGGTAGTTAAGGCCCAAGTTTCTGCAGATTTTTCAGTCATCCATTTTATTTTACTAAGTTGTAAGAAGAAATGCAAGGTGTGTTTCACAACATTCTTCTGAAATCCACATGGCACATCTTCACTGATATGTTGCTTTCCCTGTTAAAACTCCTTAGACCTACTCAGAATAAGGTAAAATTATCTTTTCTGAACTGTTGTGACAACCCTGCTACAGTAGAGTATCATCATTGACATCCGTGACGTTTACCTGTCTACTTGTCATTAATAGGGTTCTACCAAGTCTCTCCTATCACGTCTTTTACCCAGAGGTAATGCTCACCTTTTCCCATTCGCGATCGTTGTTCAGTACTATCACCACCAGCCTGGGGTGTGCCTGATAACCATCTGCTGTGAAGGACAAATCTTTACCTTCCCAAGTCACATTCATCATAAACCTAGAAGGCAAGGAAAAAAAGTTCATTGAAAAAATTAATGAGGTGTCCAGCAGTTAATGAGCAAGCTAGTTCAGTCATCAGAACCAGGGATGAAATACATGCACCAAATCCTCTTAACGCTGTGAAAAGCCTACGCTTGCATCATGGGGGGCCTGAGCATTTCAACGCAGGCCTTAGCAGAAGACAAAGCAAAATATTGTTTACATATGATTTTTAACGCAGACATCATTTCTCAAGGAGCTTACACATTATGCACGCCTGTACTCTATGAATAATCTTTCTGGCACTTTGAGCAACCTTACCAGTTTTTTAGGACCATTTTAAACATGTCTACATCAGCTCTGCATGTACCATTATACTATTGTCTCATCAGAGGTAAGTGCATCTACTCTGGCTTCAACTGTTTAGACCTCCAAGAGTCCTATCAGCCCTTCCTGACACTGGAGCTATACACAGTGTCTTTGTGACACTTGGGTAAATTCCACTAATGCCTTCAGCCAAAAGCAGACATGAAAACTTTGAAGGGGTCGATATTTCAGCTCAATATTTCCAAAAAGAAAACATGAGTTTTTAAAAAAACTTTTTTGTATCTAGATTGATTTTCAATGGTTTTCAACAGATATACAAACTAAGGGCCGGGGAGGGAGCGGAACAAACATAGAGGGACTCAGAATAAAATGTACAGCAAGAAAGAGGATTTTTAAAATTTTGTTGAAAATGTCAGTTCAATCCCAAATTTCCTGCCTTTAGACTTATCAGCTTAGGCACTGAAACAATAAAATTGTTTATTTAGCACAGACTCTCTGTTCAGCTACAAAGGAGAAGACTTATTCAACTGAAAATTTTGTATGAATTTATGTCAACAGAAAGAAATTACTCAGAGTGCTACAAGAGGCACCTGTCCTGAGATGTGCTGCAGTACGGTTCCTTGTTTTCTCTGTTCTCCTGTATTGCCAAGCTAACCTGTGTCTTCTAAGGATAGAATATTACTTCTTATAAGCAATCCTGTCATTAGCAATGATTACATCAACTCTACTGAGTCATTGCTCTGACCTGGACTGTGCCATCGAGGGACACTTATGAACTCCAGAGAATGACACTGCAGGTGGCTCCACAAACACCAGCCACGGCCCAGATGCCCTCGGCTGCCAGACACTGCAGTGGACCTGATCTGCCCTGGGGTAGGGATCTCAGTACTCCACTCATCAGCTTAGAGACATCCTTCAGCTCTTCAGAGTTCTATAGCTTTTCTAGCCACTGATTTGCCCCTGAAGTTCTTAAATTCATTACTGAGTTTATACTAATTCTAATATAGCCTAGCTAGTTTTTCTATTACCTGATTAGTATGTATAACTTTTTGATTTCTAGCTGTTGTTTTCCATTCATCATTGAACCATGTACCCTCTTTGCCAAAGCATTGTCCTTTCATTGATTCAGAAATTCCATCATGCTGTCCATCTAACAAACTTGACTTTCCTCAAAAATAATTTTCTCTCAAAATTTTCCACAGATTTATAACATAAATCCATATTTATATTTGCTCCAGTTCCACATAGTGTCAGTGTGTCTCGGTGAGAACAGATTGTTTCTACCACACCAGGGTCAGAAAGAGTGATGAGAAATTGCAGTTTTTACTTAAAGCGCAAATACAGGGAAACTTACTGCCAAGAGGCTGAACTACCACAGCACGTAGGTCAACCTCCCCAGACAGGGATATTGCAGAAATCTATCATTTTATACATTATCTGATATCTCCTCCTAAGAAAATGGGGCACAAAAGGGAAGAGAGCAAAGGGCTGGTATTGGCATTGGTGTTCTTTGGTCTTGTTGAAAAAAAATCAAAATTCCAGACTACCAATGTGAGCCTGACAGGGCTATCCTGGGGTGAGAGGTAAAACTGCAATTCCAAATCCTGGAGATCCCACGGCACTTCCTGAAGGTAACGTGCTTTCCACCCTGTATGCATGGTCTGAAGTTAACTGCATTGTTGCGTTGAGTTGTACTGAATTCTCAGTGTATTTCTCTGAACGAAATTCAGTCCGAGCTTTCACCAAAGTGCTCTCCTTCTGGAATTCAACTCAACACATATATTATTCCACTCCTCAAACATATGTGTGTTGAAGGGCACCAAAGTTAATTTAACTATTCTTCATACATTGCTCTGTAATGTTTTACCCACAAGAAACCGATACAGGTTTACATGCTCTTCAGCTCCACATTCGAAGGAGAAGGCTTTGTATTGACATAGCTGCCTCAAAATCCCAATAGCAGAAGCACACTAAATAAAATATATAGACCCAGAAGAAATAATGGCATTGTATCATAACAATTAATAATTAAATGTGCACTGCCCTAAACAACCATATTAACATCATTCAGCACCGGTTTGACAGCAATTTGTAAATTCACCCATTGTAATCACTCAAATTTTATGACAGACTTTCGGCGTGAAAATTTTCCCCTTGGCAGAACTCTGCTTTTCAGTTGAACTCATTTCCTGTACATTACATTTTTATCCAGCACTGAAAGAGCTTGCTTGGGATTAAAAAGCTTGTTTGCCACCTTGAGAGCAAGTGGCAAACCATCAGACAGAATTTACTTGTGCATACCTTTAAGAAATCAGCGTAACATTTGCTCAGTGATGAAAATCAAATGCGTTGCGACCCAAGGAATAAAATGCCCAGGAAGCCACCGCATGGGGAAAACAAGGACGTACCATGAAAATATGCACTACTTGTATTTGTACTTGTGCACCCTCCCTCACAGGTTCCCTCTTGACTCATGAAATAACCACCCCCCTGCAATGAACACATGTACAGGCCCAGGCAGAAATCAGCTCATTTCAATAAACCTGAAAGCTGAGCATTTTGTCTGCCCTAAGGGCTGGACCACAAACACGCATGCTGTGCTACATCAGGCTTTTGTGTCCAGTTGGGTTTTTGATTACGTAGCCATTGGTGATTGGACTTGAGTTGAACCCTTAATTTATGTAGTTTGGTAGGATCGCTGCCTGAGATTTCAAATACCACTCGTGATGTTTTGGGATTAATATGCAAATACTCTCGCCTAGAAGCTAGTCAAGGACCATCACAAGGTGCAGTGCTGTAGCTGCAGTGATGCTCAAGTGCTCCAAAAAGAAAGATGAACCACAAATCTAAAATGAAAAATTGAACTCAGTGCATATTTTTAAACTGTGTGAATTTACCAGCCATTTAGCAGTGAAACACATTTTGCAAGTTAAAAAAAAGTTAAAAAAAAAAAGTCCCTAATCTGTAAATGTCAAATTGTATTGTCTGAGTCATATCCAAAGGTATCAGCGAGTGATGCAGACTGAGCTACCCCAGTTTCTCAAATTGCAGCAGTAAAAAAGAACTTCAAAGAGCTTCTTGTTTTCCCAAGCACACTCTTCTGTACAAAATTCATCACCTGCCCGTGTTCTTTAGAAACCAATGCCTACAACCTATATTCCCTTTTGAATCGTCATTTTTCCTACACAAAGGACAAAAGTCCTGCTCTGCTTTTACTGGCCAAGATCCTAAACTGCTTGTCTCTATGTGCTTTTCTGTTCCCAGTGAGGAAGAGTAAGGAAAAGAAAGCATTTGTATTATACATTATTCTTAAAGAGTTTTAAGCCCAAGATTAATTCCATGCAAGGCGTTGTTGGTTTCTGAATTGGTCAAAATATATTTCTGAAGTAGATTTAGACTTGCATATTCCTGTCCCTAACTAAATGAGGTGCTTCATTATTTGAGCTTGTTACAAGGAGGCAATTCAGCGTACACCTTATCTGCTTTCATACCTCATTAATGCTATAACCTTTGCAAAGACATGATGGCAAAATGCCTTCTGATGCTATTATGACACTGAAGTCTTAATTACCTTTTGCAAACTGAAGTAAGTAAGATTCCCCAGGAGATACATGTATGGAAAAATGGGATTTTTGGTCAGAATTTAAGCTATTCTCACACTGAATCCAAAACAGGGTTTTATCATGCAGTGAACCAACTCTGTACTATATATTTCAAACATTTTTAAACATCTATACAATTCTTTTTTGCCTGTCACCTTCCCCAACAAAACTGAAAAGAGAAGTGTTGAAACACCACAGCAGAACACTGTTCCCATTGTATTTACAGCAAACCTTTGAAACACCAGGGTTACAAAATGCTCTCAAGGTTTCCAACTTGATTTTTATAGACTCAGAAAGATCAAGTAATTCAGGTAAAGCTTCAGATTAATGCCAAAACCATGCGATACTTATCCAAGTCAAAATTTTGACTCTACCCAGAAAGACAGAACGTATTTTAATAAGGTGGGTTTTCCTACATTGTAAATATTCATTGACTCTCATTTCCACTAGCAAATAGGGGAAGACTTTGCCAAAAGGATCAGACCTCAATTTTTAGAAGACTTCAATTTTTAGAAGACCATTTTCTAGTTGCTGAAACAGAAGGACTTTTCTGGCCAGTCCCCTTACAAAAGGCATGGGCATTCTTTGCCCATCAGGTGGTTGGTAAGGGTTTCCTATTTGGCAGGAAACCATTTCAAGCCCCGCAAAGGTGCAGCCATCCCTGGAGATCTTTGAGAAACTGTGCTTCTATGTTATACAACAGCAAAAATGTTTGCAAGCTATGGGATTTCTTTTGGTGTTTACCATACATATGTATATACATACATGCAAGATACAGAAATGTTTCCCTAATAGGTGCAAGGATTTGAGACCAAAAGTGGATTCTGTGGCAGGTATTTCTTTTAAGGAAAAAAAACCCCAAGCTATGCAAATTACAAAGAATGCTTTGTCTCAAAGATCAGTCTTAGCCCTGGCTTCATAAACTTCAGTGGAGGATGTGAGAAAGCAAACAGTGGCAGAACGAAACCGCAATATTGCACGGGAAAGCACTGCTGCAAAACCAAAGCAGGTGCGATGTCACCTCTGGAACCACACTAGTGATGGTGCTCAGGGAAGCCCCCACCCAGCAGTCCCCCCCACGCACTCTATCTCTGGGATGCCAGGCATGGAACATCCTCCCAAATATTCATGTCCTCAGGACGGGCATTCTTATGCCCACTCACCTGTGTCCCAGAAGACCCTGCAGCACAATTTATTTCTCCCTTAGAGCAAGCTGCGTTTACTCCTGATCACGCATGAAGAGCAGCGAGCCAAGAGACTGAGCCCCTCCTTTCTCCTTTTCAGGGTAACTTGCCACGGGCAACAGCACATGAACCAGGAGCTGAATCAACTGTGTTCGCCAGGGGAAAGCCAAGTTGAGGTAAAACCCTGGCCAGAAGGCTAGGGAAATGGAGATTTTTGAGATTCACAGGGCTAGAAACAAGTAAAAAATCTGGAACCATCCCTCAAAAGCATCGCACAGCCAGGAGAAAGCGCTGCTGCAGACAGGATAAAACTAGCCTACACATTGCCGCAGTGGCACTCTGCGCTTGCTGAGGCCAGACAGGTCTACTTACACTTAAAATAAAACTGAAACACTCTTCTAGAAAGCTGCAAGGATCAGAGCATTAAAAAGATGTCATATATATGAAAATAATTTTCCAGATGTGTAAAAATTTAGGGCACCTAGAAAAGCCCTAGATTTTAAAAGCTAGCATTTGCATGCCTGTACATACACAGACTCAGGAAGTCCTTGGTGCAATGCAATAAATTAAAACTTTTTAATTAATGAATCCCTTAAAAATAAATGCATACAATGTAGTAGAGATAATAATTATACATATGACAAAAAATGCTCTCACCAAAACTAATACAGTAAAAAAACTCCCTCCCCTCCTCTCCAAACTTTGTTCTGATGTTTTCTCCATTTTTCTCTATTTCATGTTTATTTTCTTTTGATCTATCCACTGAAATATGAATGTGAAACGGTCTGTGCTAGGATCAAGTTGTGTAACTCAGCACAATTAGTAACAACAGCTGCTGTTCCTACAGAAAGGATCCTTTGGTTCCTCCCATGCCAAGGTTTAAGCCTTCTCTCCACTAACCTCTTTTCATAACATGACAGCATCTACCAATAAATAAATAGCTAGAATGAGGGGGGAACGTTTTGCATTCCCAGGGTTACCTTTAAAACCTTCACTCTGGCAGGTGCAAGTGCAATCGCAGGAGAAACTCTCTGTGCTCCAGCCTGGTGAAACACCCAGGGCACCCGGGTGCAGGCAGAGCGGGCCAGGGGCTGCCCACCCCAGGGGAATTACGCCTCTACAAACCAAAGCAGTCGTGCAAACACCCTCAGCAAAACGTCCCGTGGTTTTAAAAGCAAGTTCAGGGACAGGAAGGCCAGGCTGTCTCAGATGCCCTTTCTTCTCATTGCTCTGATATTTGCTCCTTCCATTTTTGTTTCGTAATGTTAATTTTATTGAAATTCAGACTTTTAGAAGTAGAAATTCAGGACTCGTTGGGCTCAGGAACATGGCTAGCTCTGCGATAACAGGCTGGTTTATAATTAGTATGAAATCCACATAGTATCCAGCTCCCAAAGAGATCACTGGCTGGGAAAAATACAATGGATAAGGCAGAGACATTAATGAAAACATATCACTCCTAAGCTACCTCCAAAGAAGAGAACTTAGTTACTAGACCTGTAAAATAAAGCCCGTGGCCTGATAGCTGCCAAGGAGCTGAAAGCCCGCAGGACTCCTCACTGCCACGAGGTCAGACCCACGTTTCCTGCCCTCATCCTGCAGCCCAGATCAGATAATAAAACTTGATAAATTCCTGAGGTGCCGTCACTGGGGGACTATCAGTTTTTATTTAGTGCCTTCTTCACCATGGGGCAGTGCTTCAAATCAGTGACAACCACAGGCAATGAAGGGAAACAGCAGAGACTTAGGGAAATACAGGTTTCATAAAAGAAACTTTCCCCCTCCTCTCCCTAAGAAGGCATTTCCAAACTGAAATTTAAAGCAGATGAAATGCCTCATAACCAACGTGTCATCTGGTGATATTTCTCTTTCCTCTAAACAGTATGAACCAACCATTTTAATAATCTAGACAGCCAGCCTGTCTGGGCTTGGCATTCACCCAGCATCATACCTAAAAAAGGAGTGAATCCAAATTTTGTCTTTTCTTCTTTATCTTGTTGAGGCTCTGAACTGCTGAACTTCCTTACTATGATTCTACTGTGAAATTTGAAAGATACTTATGAATAGAAACCCCAAGACAAATTATTTAACATTAAGAAACAGATTTCCTAAAAACATCTACAAAATTAACTCAAGAAATGCTGACTGCAGAATATATAACTTGTGAAGTACATACAAAAATAGGCTGAAATAGGTCACTATTAAACAAGGCAGCAATGCATTTGTCAAACAGTGAAGACTTTTTTTTTTAAAGACAATTGTATAGCTTAGGCTAGGTAGGATGGTTTTTTTTCTAAACTCAAATGCTTCGCAGTGATGCAAAGAGCCTCTTCTTCCTCTTCGTGCTTCCTCCTCCTCCTCCACTTCCCCCAGCCCTCGCTCTCCTGAATAAAGCTCCGTGACAATACCCTGCTTTGGAGATGTAGGCCTTGAGCCAGCACGGATGAGTAAAATTTTGGGAACAATATGCTCAGTGACTGTAAAAAAGGAATGGCATGCCAGCTACTTGTACCTCCTGCCAGCTGCTCCTTAAAGCATTAGTTGCCACTAGGTCTGGAAAAGTAATTTTGCCCCAACTCTGCCAGACAAGAGATAAAACTCTTGGGGAGCCATTCTGAAAGTCTGAAAGGGCAGGGAAGCGAACTTAGAAAGGGCCCAGATGCCTAGGAGGGTGCCGCAGACTAGAGTAACTCATAAAACACCAAAAGATTTAGGGAGTTAATGTTATTGTTAGAAATAACATTTCATAAAAAGCACTAATACGGTCATATTTTGCCGCACCAGCTCAGAAACATCCCAATCTCTTCCCTGTGAACCTGCGTGGCCTCCTGCACGGGGATGGTGTCTGCAGCAGCTCCATCTCCAAAAACCTTCATTTACATTTTGAATTTCAAGGCTTGCTTTCAGCCCTGAAGGCTGGCTCAACTCCAGAACAGCATGTTCTCTTAGTTTAAATTTTTTATAATTATCGCAAAAAGGGGAAAATGTTCTAAGAGCCCTTAATTTGGTAAGCGTTTGGTACCTTCTGCTTCCTAAACTGACCTAACCTGGGAGAAAATTCTGATATAGATTTTCTATAATTTCTTGAATTACCTCATCAGTGATGGTGGAATCTCTTGGGTGGAGTGTTGTCCCCTGCAACCCCTCTTTTGTTGCCAGTGAAATTTAATTTTACTTTCGGAGGAACATGACAAGAGTTTCATCAATTCAGTTCCTGCTGTTTAATGCAACTATATGGAAAATACCCTCATACTATAGAAGAGGGCATTTACAGCACAGGAATTAAAGGAAGTGCAAATATCTAGTTGTGACTGTTTAAAATCTGCTCATCAGCAGTACATTAGAGTTTGTGTATCCCTGTGTACCAATCCAATTGCTACAATACTCTGCTGGGTCTCCTGATCAGAAATCATCTCCTCACAAATTAATGAGGCTAAGTGGGATCCTGCCACTGACAAATCCTGAAATCAGTTGTTAACGTTAAATTCTAGGAGTGGAAGCTTGGTCCTCATTTGGAGACGCTTGCCTTAATACACTGTCCTCCCTGGAAATCTGCTGCTCCCCACATCCCTGTGGCCTCAGCACTCCACGAAGGCTTGCAGCTCTCTCCCTGCCTTCAGCCATTTAGGTGCATCATTCTCATTCGGATTTGTTTCCGTAGAGCAGCATTTGCACTAGCAAAGGAGAAGAAGCAGCAAATCTATCAGCATGAAAAATCTGAAACTTCTTCAAGTTTTAAAGTTACCAAAACTGAAGTACTAAATTTAAAATATACTCAAATTAGCTGTTTCCCTCCACAACACATAAGCAATGCATGTGAGTAGTGAAACTTGGGGTACCATCTCAGATCATCGCTCTACATGCAGTGCGCTCCTGTGAGCTTGCAGTGGCTCCAGTAAAACCGCAGCGGGACCAAAAAATGAAAGAGAAATGAAATATCCTGGAGAGTCTTAGCTGAATATAAATAACATTTGGTTTTCTGCACAGCAAGTATGCTACTAGTGAAAATGCATTTTGCTTCGTATATAATTAGTTAAATAATGATATCTCTTCAATCATACAATAGAGCAGATGATACTTATTTTTCCCAAGTCTTTTCACAGAACTTAAGTTAACAAACCCTCTGTAAATTTGCTGTTGATCTGCATGCAGGAAAATATTAAACAGATTTGCTGGATTATTCATCAAACCATTATGTCCATTTAATACCTGATTTTGCTCAAAAGAAAGAGAGGAAAATTTATCTGTCACTGCTAAAAGCTGGAATCAAAATATTGAACATGCTGAATGAAAATGAGGACTCTAGAGACAGCACGCCCTTGCCCTCTGAAGACGACGCTGTCTCATAGCCACGCTGTAAGCTAACCCCAGCAAGAAGAAAATGAACCTCGCGGTAGGCCATGGAAAGACAGCAACATTAGGTAACACATTTCAAAACACCATTACCACTAGGTCCCCAAGTTTTTAAAGTAGGGTGATTCAGGGCGGGATCAACTAATGCATTTGTACCTGGTCCTTTGGACCTCACACTGCTCCTGCTCCCTGGCTGGGTGACGACAAATAAAGGAAACTCTGCTTGGGAGGGGTGTGAAGTGAGAGCCCGCCCAGCGCGGCTTGGACAGCTTGCAAGCCCTACACCTTCACTACCGAACGTAGGATGAGTCTCTAAATCCTGACTATTATTTGGTTGTATTTGGAAACTGAATGTAACTAAGTGTAAGCACGGTGTGGTAAATGCCTGGCTACCTGTGGACAGACGCATCTTTTTGCTTTTCAGGATAATGCCAATAGAACCAGAGCTTTGTCATCCCCATCCACCCCTGCACAGATCAGAGCGACTGGAAATGTTGTTGTGAAATGTATCTCCCAGGGTTATGACTTTAACACACAACACGAGCACTCTTCTAGACAAAGCAGAAGCATTTCTATTCACAAAGCAGCAGCATTTTCCATGACGACTGGCAGGGTTATTTTGTTTGGCTGTTTCTTTGCTTACATGTTTTCCTTTTTTTGAGGGAGAGCAAGCATTTGTTCAACTGACATTGCATTAATGAGCTGCTAATTCTACCTATCCTGCTGCGCTGGTATTAGGATTTCACATAATGGTATTTTTCTGTCTTGGGAGAATCTGGGTCTTACACAGATGGGAAAAGATGATCTGAATCCATACATCTATCTATATATAGGTATGTTTTTAATGATGAAAATGATCCCTGTATTTTATTTGAAATCCTTTATTCATAGGGAAAAACTAGTTTTCCCATGTGTATCAGAACTGAACATTGATCAAATAATTCCAAAAACTAAACCCAACCTGTTTTTTTTAGGTCTAGAAAGCCAATAAAAGCATCTTAAAATTGCAGTGACAGGGGAAGGATAAATTGTATGCTTCAAAACATATATCTTCAAACCAATTTAATATTCAAAGGATTTGTGAAAGAGGGAGGAGGAGCTTTCACTTCATGGCTTTCTTTACATAGAATTTCTTCATAAATGGAGATGAAAATCACTATCTAGATGTGGGAAGTCACACATAAAGCATTACCAATCTCCATTTACAAGCAAATTAGCTATTATGGCATAGCCTTAGAATACTATACTGGCTTTAAAGCTGAATTAGACTGTCATTATAAATAGATGGAGTCTAAAAATCCTCTTGCTCCATTCTTGAGCTTGGTTTTGCTCAAGCATCGCCTTACAGAGCCTCTTTCCTCCTTTCCACTGGGTTCTCTGCTCCTGAGCTCACAAGCAGTGTCCCTCCACCTAACCCTACTTCTCCAGCATTGATTTCCATCACAAACAGGGAGGCACAGTACAGCAGATCCCAGGTCCCTAAACTGTCTACAATTACTTCAGCCCTTTTCATTGTGAGGATGCTCTGAAATCCATTGTTTGAGTTAACTCCTTAATACAGCACCATATACATCCATCTTACAATTTAAAACACAAAGCTGCACTATCTGTGACCTGAAACAATAAAGATTACATCTCAGAATAAAACCCCAATTTAGGCACTGATTTGTCACGTAAGGAAGAAACCTACAATTTAGTGATGAGGATAAGAAAGTACAAGGAATTTACATAATTCACCTTGGCATGGAGAGACTGGTCAGCTCCCAGCCACTACTTAGCACTGCGAAATGCCTGTATATACTTGCTTTTCTTGCAGATTATATGTGACAAGAATAGTCTTGGGGAGTTATTACATAAGAAGGACTATTTAAAGTTTATTCATTTTAGTGTAATTCTGACATTTCTAAACTAAAAACAGCCTGCCTCTTGTTCTTGTGGTGTTGGAGAAGCTCAAAGAATCTCTGGTACGGAAAATATATTCTCACTTCACAGCTCACTGTTTTGCATTGGGAAGTGACTTTATTAACCACAGTGCACTATATATTACAACTTCTCCTATTAATAATTTGTATGTGCATCATGCACTGCACGCTGCAGAATCTCCTGGTGAAGTCTAATCTCACTGCCCTAACACTCACAAGCCCTATTCTTGTAGTTATACAGATTTAATGAGGAAAAAAGTGATTGTTTGAAGAAAGACAACTTATGCTGAATACTTAATTCATGTCTACGCTCGTATATTACCAAAACCTTTTCAAAACACATTCAAGTTTTTGTGGCCCATCCAACTGAACCACAGTATGTTAAACACTAACACTTCTGATGACAGAATACAATTTAACGTCACAGAAACTGATATTCAAATATTAACATTGAACTTCTTTGTGCAGATCCCACTGTTAAGGCCCAGAATTTGGTTAATGAGATGCCATTAGCTTTCACTTTTATCTGGCATTGTCAGCACATGCATTAGGAAGAACCACACGAGGATCACGTACTGGGTGTGGTGTCATGCTGGCTGTGGCTTCCAGCTGCTCTGCCCTGACCTGAGTGACCCTGCGATGGCTTTTCCAGGGCCATGCCGGACCGGAGAGCCACCCCAGTGCTGCCTCCTGTCACTCCCCAGGGGCAAGTCGGGCAGCAGGAAAAGAATCACAGGTTTTCTGCAACACCTCTGGTAAATTTATACAGTTTTCAAGGCAGAGGCTTAGGAATAGGAAAGGGGAGACCAAAAAAATGTGGAAGTGTTATACTAAAGGCAAGTTCTCTCTGCAGAGAGCTGTGCAAGTTTCTGAACTTTGGTCACACTGTTTATGAAATGTTAAAACCCATCTACCTAGCAGTATTTGGCTTTTAAAAGAGATTCTGAAGAATGCTGTGCACAAAGACCCCATTTTCATGGAAAACAACAACTGTTCCAAGACATCATATGGCAGTCAGCCTCTAATCTAAATATGCACGTACATCTTAGATATTAAAATATTCCACAATCTCCTATATGAAATCCACACTGACATTCCTTCTTGTGCCAGTTCCATCCTGCTTTTCTGTAGAAAGCGCTTCATCTGCAATATTTGGTTAGAACAAATTTCATAATTACTGCTTATTAGCTTCCATATGAGATATTGTAAAGGGCTATTAAAAAACATGCAAGATTCCCTTTATTTCCTCTCACAAACCAGATGAAGAAATTTATTACTGTGTGGCATGTATTATGCAACATCTTGGATAGAAGTAATCAGGATCATGTCTAAAAGAGATAATTAAAAGGCAAAAAAGAAAGTGCAAAGAGTCCTGATTTAAACCTTGGCAGTTCCCATATGACAAACTGTATTGAGAAAACATCCATATCAACTTGGATTATTAATGCAGATTAATTTTTACAGCTATTCTAGTATAGGTGACAAAAATAAAATCCTCACAAGCAGAAGTGACAGATTTCAGTTATTAGGTGATAAAGCTGCCTAACTAATCTAATACTTCTGTAATTTCCAGGGACATCTCTTTAATGCTGTACATCTCCTGTCTTCTAAAATATTACCAGGTTCCTGCTGATGCAAGTGATTCAGGCACAGCCTCCAGAGCATTTGGGCAATTTTACCTCATAGTTAAAGTAGACAATAGCATGATTTTATAAACTCAGCTTTATACTCTCTAAGACCAATTTCTGTCATCTTCTGCATCAGATCCAGAGCAGTATTTATTCTCCCCAGCACGTAACATCATACACACAGTTATCAATACAGCAAGTCCTCTTGCATGTTCCCTTGGAACATCTGAAAATCACTGCTTAAAAAGGGCATGATGGGATTGAAGAAAACCAATATCCTCCTTCAAGAACATATAGTGGCAATAGAAAGAAAAATTATCAAGGTTATGCAGGAAAAAAAACCCCAAACCAATAAGCCTTACTTGTGCAAGGTGTGAGATGGCCGGTCATTTTTCTCCGGTTGTCCATAGCAGCTAGTTTTTGCTTCAGGAATGAAGGAGTATTTTTCCAGCATGGCTGATGCAGCTGTGGCAATAATCCCAAGGCCATCCCGTACCCGAGCTTCTAAACTGTAGTCCCATTCATCATAAGATGCTGAAATGAGTCCTGAAGGAAACTCCTTGGGAGTGATTTCTGTGTTACCACTAACCAGGCTGGGAACTATCCAAAAGAAATCATAGCCAGTAAGGCCCAGGGAACGAGCTTCATCCAATATGTAGACAGCTTCATCCTTGGAACAATATAGCAGGATGACAGATGAATGAATTTTCTTCAGCTGAATTTGGGTCTTGGCATCTCCAAAGGCAGTATCGAGTACAATGACATTCTGCATGTCCCAGCCCACAAAACTATTTTCCACTGTGGTCTTAATGACATTGATGAAGTCTCGATACCCAGGGAAGGTGGTGGTCACCAGAGAAAACACGTGCCAGTCATAATCCTGCATGATCTTCAGCATGACGATGGCTTCTTGCTGGATGGAAGCCCCAAACTGGAAGAATGTGGACATCACATCCTAGAATACCAAAGACAGTGAAAGATTACTACTTTTGTACAAGTCTGAAGAGAATAGAATATCTAGTCCTTTCTTCGGTCCACCACAGCTACCAAACTTCCATTGCATTCAAATAACTTTCTGTGCCTTATCATGTTCATATCATTAATAAGCAACAGTGATCAAAAGTAAGTACCACAGCTAATTAAAATATTTGCCAAAAAGTGACAAACAGATATTTATGTAGGAAATTTCTGAAGGCTCGATCACTTGAAGACAGCAACTCAAAGCAGTAGTTAACTGAGGAAGCTCCCTAGAGACAGTCACCCACTGTTAAACAACTCATCTCCAGCAGCTAGCTTTAGATTGATCAAACTTACTAGGAATGCAACCCAATAAATTCATACCACTTTTCAGTTACAATAGAAATAAATTGCAATGCACATGTTGTAAATACATGAAAAAGCTCTGTGCTTCCAGATCTAATGTCTGAGGGATACTTCGTTTCCACAGGTTTATTGGACTTGGTAGAAGCTGTCAAACTCTGCAGAAATAGATTTATCATCCCCAAGTTCACTACTGTTCATGTGCTCGCTCCTGACTACGCTTCATTCAGAGCACATGGCCCATTGATGTCTGATGTTGAATTAACAGGATGGGACTCCAGGGACAACCAGGAAGCTGCTGGTGTCCTCATTAAAGGAATTAAATGGAAGTAAATTCAAACATTGGCCTCATAATCTGTAACTGGTAGCTGCCTTGCCTGACACAGCTGTGTTGACAATTTGCTATGAGACTTGTTTCTAATATTTGTCTTAGGCTTTTACAGCATTCATAACATTTTATACAGCTTAAGGGCAGGTGCCTCTTGTTTTAACAACATCTATCAGAAATAGGCAACACAATAATGTATTTTGTTGGCACTACATTTATGAACATTTTCATTGGTCTATTTTTGCCATGTTGCTGTTTGATCTAAATTTATTTTTGAAATTTACATTCTAGATTTATATACATCACAATTATTACAGTACCAAAACTATATACAGTAAACTATATAATTCTTTATTTTCATTTTACTTCAGTATTTATTCCTGACCAGTAGTGGCATCGTTTTCGGATACAGAGAGCATGAAGTCCTGCTGAAAGAAAAGTTTATGATTTAAAAAGAAGATACTAACCATGCAAGATTTCTTATGTAGCCTTTACAGGAAAGAGACACATGGTGCTTTTAATTTAGAGTTTTATGAATGTGGTTGTGAACTGCTATCCTATTTTACACTTGCGGGGAACAGAAACAGATTAATTGACTTAGGTTTCATGGCAAGGTGGTGTTAAACATACAATTATTAGTGAGAACAGTAACTCAGCTGTACAAGTTCTGTATTTTTTCTACAGAAATCTATTCAGAGCAAACTGTCTATATTTTTTTTTTTAATAGAAGATGAGGAGTGTTATGACTTTCCAGATGTTAAGAACCTGACACCAGGATTTTATATAGCTTGACAGCGATACAAATCTTACGACTGGTGTTAGACCATGAAGACTGATATCAAGGGTACAAAATACACACCACTGGCGGTAACGAAATAAGCTGCCGTGGCTTCTTTGGTACCTCCAAGACGGCATTCTGAATGCCAGTGCTAGATCTGCAATGGTTTGGGTTAATTACAGATATTATAAAACATATTTGGGAGATGAATTGAATTAACAAGATTTGATTACTGAATCCTTCTAGGAGCAATTTCCTGGTGACCTGCACTGTATACTTAAAAATAAACAAACAAACAGGCTTTTCATCTGGAGACACTTACAGCTAAAGAAATCCAGCACAGAGAAAATCTGTTCAGAGTCAGCATTTAATGGTTTAGTTACTGATTTACTATTACAAAGTAAATTAGATATCTAGAGACGATGCCATGAATCCAAGTTTGCTGTAGCTTCCTAATGGAACATAAAAAAAAATATGTAGTGCAAAGTCAATCACTTCAGTTTTCTTCCCCAGCTCTTACCCTGGTTTTCACTTGTGATTATGCTAAAGAACAGTAAAAATAAGTAAAAACAATTTACAATAAATTAAATAGATTATTTCCACCATATCCTTTCACTCTACCCTATTTCTATATATAGTTTATGGCTACTAATATAGTGGAATAATTCTTTCAAACAACACATACAACTTGCTCCTTCATGCATCACAAGCAACTTTTCCAGTAAGGCAACGGAAGATGAAGTCTTTGAGGGCAAAAACCAATGCACACGGACATTTCCAAGTGTGACCTTTCAACTAGTAAGTACTGATTTTTAAATTAGAGCAGTCCTTGTCATCTTCCCTGGCCATGAATAACGGTCTTGTGCACAACAGCCTGTGTCACCATTAAAGGAGTCTGACAACAGAAGCAAAGTACTAAGACTAAATCCTTTCCTTTTGCAAACATTTTGTTAGGAAAACAGTTTATGAAAGGAGTTTTGATTAAACATTTTTGTAAAGTTCACACCCATATTACAAGAATCTTTTTCATGTAATTCTGAATGTGAACTTTAGTCAAAATCAGGCAATTAATATAAATTTGTGAACAGAATAATGAAAAAAAATTAGTTATATGGTGAAAACAAGTTTGAGTTCAAGAAAAGTGGAGATACAAATATCACACGTAAGATTCTCATCTGAAGACATTCCATGTAGCTCCGCTGACTTCTTGTGATGCTTTTATAGAGCTAAAGATCTTACTGCATGTGTTTACAATAAATTTGAAACAGATGGAAGATTACAAGCAAATTGCAGCCTTAGGAACTTCGGCAGATATTTAAATGCCTGTAAGGAGAATATTCAAGGACATATTATCCATTAAGTGTAGGGGGGAGGGGAAAGGAAGTTCAGTAAAAAGTATAAGGATTCAACTACTGTATCCTTAAACGTCTACAGAACTGCTCATTTTGGGGTTTTTAAAACCTCACATTCTTCCTGAAGAGCATTATTATTCCTTTGCTTTGTACAGACTTAGTATTTTGTTACACAGATAGAATTTAAGTTTTACTTTCCTATATTCAAAAGCAAACAAAAGCGATGCTTGTAAAAAAACAATGTAACAATGTAAACAAAAAAAAATGTAAAAAAATTATTCTGTTATTTTAATTTAATTGTCATCTTGTCATCTATCAAGTCATCTGTCTAATTCATTGCTGAGATAGGAATACACAGTTGCAATACCAGAGGTGCTTTAAATGCACATCAGAAATACGTTCTTTTTCTCTCCTCTTGGCCCCACCTATTGAGACGATTGGTGGAGGACGCAAGGAAGCTGTACCGCCTATACAATACAAGAGACTTTTATAAAAAGGGATTCCACAGAGAACTCTCAAAGCATAAAAATCCCAAGATGTTACACCAATACGAGCAAAAATTTAGTTAGAAGTAGTTGTGGAAACGATTAAGCAATGCTTTATTTGATTTTTCTGTTCTAGCTTCTTAGCTGGATTCTACCACAGCCATGTAAACAGAAAACAGCAATGAAAAGAGAAGGTAAAGAACAAATGAAAACTTTGTTTCTTTCTGTTCTTGTATGAACATACAGTTTATAGCAAAACATCTCCCCATATGTTTCACACCAGAAGGAAGTAATCCTTCAATTGCTTCTTGTTTAACATTATTGTTGCATTTTGTATACAATACAGAAGTCTGTCATTACAGGAGAAGGGCACTTCAGCGTTCCCATGCTTGTGCACAAAACAGAGCAGAGCTCTCTGGTGCTGTCATTTCATAGATTAATATGTTAGAGTAAGTTGCTTTTTAATTAGTGTACTGGGTCTATAAATCTGTCACTGTTGTCAGAATTGCACATTTCACTTCCCCAATTCCAACAAATTACAGGAATATTTCTCTCAAAACCTCATCCTCAGCTATTTTCATGACAACTTAGTTTCCTAGATCCGGCTCTTCCATGGGATCAGCAGGGCATACTCGCAGCTGCTGGAACAGCTGAGGGAGGCCCTGACAGTAGTTTATGCCCACCAGGGAAAAAGCAGCAATAGTTGGTTAGTTAAAGAAAGAAACATTTGTTATCTAAAATAATATACCTTTTGTTAAATGAAAATGAAATGCTAAACCAGAACAAAATAGGGGTCAACGTAAGACCAAATCGATTTTCCACTTGGCAGACTTGTCAAGGACAGTTGTTTCGCTGGTAAGACAATATTATGACGGGAAGCAAAAAACAATATGAAATACAGTTTAAAAAGCAATCCAGAGGATGATTTTGTTCAGCTAGAAACAAGATTATTATGACAGGACTACAAGTAGGACTTTAAAGTTATCTTAATTACTTCATTCCTACTCACTTTGTATCTTCCGCAGAGAACCGGCAGAAATTATTTTTCTCCTGTTTTACACCACTGCAACTCATATATTCCATTTTTATAACAGATTTAAGGCATGTGGTGCTAGGTCTACATATACAATGCAAGCTGTTTCCTATTTAATGAGTTAGAGTAGTTATTTGGCATTTTATGGAAAAACTTTAAGCCAGAAATTAGTCATTAATTTAAGCTGAATAACCTAGCATCTCATCAGAAACGCACAGAAGGAATTTATTTGTACCAATCTCAAATGTAGGTAAATAAATGTATCTCCCAGTGTGTTAACTTGGTATCATTTTTCATGGATTACTTGAAATGATCCCCAGGTAAACCTGAAGTGAATCGCATTTATCTGTCATGAATATCTAGGTTTCAGCCTTATGATCTTCTGTGTTACTATACAGACCCATGCAAAACTTTCAGCAAATGCAAACACTGAAGTGGAGGAGCTGAAAGGAAACCCCTTCCTCCCAAGATATCCTGCACATTTCTAAACTCTTAAGTTAAAGAATTCCTGCCTCTATTCATTAACAGTATATAACATGCAATTCCCAACACAAAACATCTCACTGAGGTGCCTAGGGAGAAAACTCCCCCATTATCACCATGGGAGCAATTTGGGGGAAATTATACAAAATTATGTATTTTCAGGCAAAGCAGAGCTGTGAGAGTGGAAATAATTTACTAATCATTACGAACAGCAGAAAAGACTTACTTCCCAAGGACCTGTCACCTCTCTGGCCTCACACGTGGCACACAGACGCAGGACCCCCCGCTGGCAGGTTTCTCTGCTGATACCAACCTCTCCCTTGGGAGTGGAGCTGCCCAGGCCCCGGGCATCCCCCACCGACCACTATCGCCCCGCGTGGGACCCCCAGCTGCAGCGAGGCCCGTGCCCAGCCCCAGCGGACACTGACTTGCTCCTTGTAAGGAGCCCAACTCTGTCCTTGTCCAGCAGCGCCCAGGCCCCCGGGCCAGCCCTCCCGAGGCACGGGCTGAGCTGAGGGAGGGAGGGAGGGGGCAGCAAGGCAGGGGCTCTGCAGACGAGGATGCATATGGGCTCCTGCAGCCCCACACGATAGATCTGAAGTTCCCCAAATCTGCCCACACAGACCTGGGAATGTGTTTCAGCATTTGCCACTGAAGAGACTAAGGCCTTCTAGCAGAGCTAGAAAAGGGATGGAAATTCTCTTACTCTGTAATTTAACTGGTGCAAATGCAGAGCCACAAAAGGTATAAAGGTCAAGAAAAAGGACAAACGAAGGCCTTATTTTTTATTTTAAAAGTTTGCTCTGGGAGAGGAACACTCAAGTTAGAAAAGGGCAGTGGCAAGCAAGGGAGTACATTATGGCTTTCCACCATCTGACATGTTTCTTTTATTATTTCAAGGAATAAATATCAGAGAAACATGACTTTGAAAGGTTAGCATCAGTTTAATCAAGCATGTTCTTTCCCATTTCCACAGGGAGCCTGCAGAGATTCATTTTGCAGAGGCTTATGTATTCTCAGGTCATGGTTTTATCCTAAGAATATTGCTAGATAATAGAGGGGTTTGGGGTTTTTTTTTCCATTAATATGTCCATTTAATTTTATACTACCTGCTAGGCTTATCTGGGCCTGCTACAAGTGTTGACCTTAGTCACTATTTTTTCTATACTAGAATAGCAAATAAACAAATACAAAGGAACAAGAATAGAGTTTCTACAGATCATCGCAGAGTCCACTGGTATTTGATCCTTTACATTCTTCAAATAATAGTGTCAAGTCTAATGAATTAAAGTAACTCCGCATGCCACCACAGTGAAACAACATAACTTAATTATGGAAGACGACTAGTTTAGCACAGAGCTCCCTGAGCTGGAGCACACTGTCAGGGTTTTCAAGGCATCTGGGTTCCCATTCAGAGATTGTTCAAACATTGGACATTGTGGTGTCTCAGTCTGAGCTCCTATTCAACCAGGACAGACAAGTGAAAAATGACTTTCAAAGGCTGAAATGACATCAACAAGTCATTTATAACCAAACTTGATAAACTCCTGAAAAGATTCATGCAGGGATTTTGGTGTGGTCATTTGATGAAAGGTTTATTCACAAGATGCCTCCTTTCTAGATAAATTTTGGCTTCCACTGTTACAGAAATGCCTTACACTGTGAATGTCTCAATGAGGAAGGGCAAAGTTGTGGTTCTACAAAAAGGCAGCGTGGAGCTGGCTGTACCCTAGCTATTTGGATGAGTAACAGCTATTATACAGTTTTTGGGGTGAAAGAGATTTCCAATATGTAAGAAGTAGTAAAGCACTGATGCCTGCAAGGAAGATAACAGAGAATTATGAGTATTTTTCAGACAAGTTATATTTGCTTTGTATGTTCAAATATTTCTTGAATATAAACCAGTCACTCTTTAACCCATACAGGATCATGCGGTGCTTTACATCACTATAAAGCGTTAGCATTATCTTAAAATATTTTTCCTTTATGGAGAAGATGAGATTTGTACAGAAGTTTCTCATTTCCTATAAGTATTTCACCATGAACATAAATATTGAAAAATGTGTGTGACCTAATATATCAAATAGTTAGCAAGAAGGACAAATTTTATGCCATAGTTTATAGCTGAGTATCATTTCTCCTTTGCCCCTTATCATGACTGCAGATAAATGTTTTGCCATTTTTTAAATTTAGGTGTCTTGATTTTCTCATGGTTTGTACAAGCAGCATCCTTCTGCTTTATTCATGTAATTAGTCAGGACTAAACTGATGCAAGTAAATAGCCTCTTTAAGAGCCCTAAAGATTTCATTTTCCATGGGAAAATCACTTTAAATTAGCCATGCAGCACATCTTTCACCTGAAGGAACACCTGAGTTCACATGGAGAGCTCTTGAGTCTGTCCTTTCAGTGAAAACTCTTCAAACAGCAGTTATGAATGATTGGAGAGCAATCAAGAAAGTTAATGACTTTTCAAAGACAGAGAAGGCAATTGCTGTGAAGATGCTTTAATACTGGTGAAAGTAACTGGCTTTCTGCTGTATGTAAACATTCATCTGCCAACAATTCACGTTCGATACATCACAATGAAGCTCTGGTGACAGCATTAGAAGAAAATGGGATCCTGTTCCTGTTCTCCCCACAGCAATGTGAGGAAGTTTAGAACAAACTGATGATGACCTATTCTGCACAGGTTACCTACCTGGATGAGAAAAATAAACAATGAAACGATGCTATGAAACAAGGCAGAAAGAAACCCAAACTATGGTTTTACTGCAAGACGTACTTCAAAACGTGCTTGTTGGAAGGAGAAAAGCATCAGCTTATTTTCAGAAGCACAAAAATTCATTTTGCAGTCATAGAAAGCTTTTCACCAGGTAACAGAAATAAAAAGCATTAAGAGAGCATCTGTGAGCTTGTGAATTAGCCCGGTGAAAGGCCAAGACTCAGGAAATCCAGCAGGGATAGACACAGACATCCGAGGAAAGGAAAAGTCTGGATAACTTCCCTCTCCTAGTACTGGTATTTCATTGGAACTCACATAATTTACCTATAGAAATAAAATACCACAAAGACATAGGATGAATGAAGGATACCAGCCAAATGAGCCAGACAGGTCTCTGGAAAATAAATAAAAATCTTGGTATACAGGCTATCCATCCCCACTATCCCACTCTCTTACATTCTTACTGGGCCATTATTTACCGATGTTCACATTGTGTCATATCAATATTGAGATACTACATATTTTACTACCAAAACACCATGCTGGTCTATGTGGAATTTCTCACCTTCCTCAAGTTTCAGTCCGTGACTATAGAGAATTATCTATCAAATCAATTAGTTCATTTATTTTGAAGCACATCTGCTCCCACAAGGCCATCAGAGATGAGCTTCTCTTTATTCATGGGCAATTTGGGGAACTTTAATGGATATAAAAATCAAAGCATTTAGTTTACAGTGAGTTATATTATTTCTTGGAGCAGACAGTTCTAATTATAAATCTTGAAAACAAATGAAAAATCAGTGTTTTATCTTCATCTTTGAATAAAAAGTGAAGCTTGCTAATCTCTATTTTTTAAGCTTTCAGCAAATAAAATTTCATTTTAATAGTTTAGTCTAACAGATTTTACTGCCCAAAAGGGTTATGTCATTAGTCTTTAAAAAGTGCAATGGCCACATTTTATCTGATTAACAGCTTTTTACAGCACCAGCCTAATTTTTTATTTTTTTTTTCAAAATGAGTCATCCAAATCGATTTTGCTCTACCCCAGCCACAAGTTTAAACATGCACACAAATTACTGTGAGCCAGCTACAGAATCTGCTAGAATCCAATTTACTTGACATCTTTTTGGGTACCTGCTAAATTAAAATATGCAGATTGGGTAATATTTTTTCCAGTTTAATGGTAATATTTTAGCTAAGCAAAATTTCATGTGCTTACATTACCATTGCTGTGGAATAAAAAAAACAAATATAAGTTGTTTGAATAGCTTATGGAAATTTTCAATAATCAATACTATGCAATAATTCATCCTTGGGACAAAATTTCATTCCAGCTATTTGGTATCTAACACACTAACCATTTCACTTAACGGTAAGGTGACATCACAGAGTAATTTAGATATGTGTCTTATACCCCCAACCTATTGGAAGAGTGAATCAGAACAAGAATTTAGAGTGGTTGAGGACAAGTATGAGTCTCTGTTCAAATTTTCTAACTTATCTAGTACAAATATTGACCAAGAAAATTCTGCATAACAAACTGCTTTCAGCTCATGCATCAACAAAATTTGCAAAAGGATTTTCATTCAGTTTTTGCCATCAGGAGCTTTAAAACCAACACCATCCAAACTCAATCCTGTAAACAGAATCAAAACTTCACTTACCCACAATAACATTTAAATATGTTATTTAAACATGAAGCCAGCATTAAATCCAGAATCACTAACCATTTATCATTTAATAGCAGCTGAGTCAAGCCAAATGGCTGATTACTTATAGTATGTATTGCATGTGTGCATAAATGCCATACACTATATAGAAAGATATGCATAATTAAATATCAATAAAAATGCCTTAAGACATCATCTTCTTATCTAAAAACATTTGGTCTCAATTGGATGCTAAAATACTTCTCACTTGTGCTTAAGCCAGAAAACCATTAACTAAATGATTTCCATACATCTACACTTAAAAAGTAAAAATGAAGGCAACAAACAACCTCCCCCTCCGCCCCCTTTCACCAAATGGTGAGTATGAAATATTAAGCAAATAAAAGAAATATAAAGCCAATTCACTTTTTTTACTGTGCGGTTCTAACTGTGTGCTTTTCCTTTATGAGGCAGGACTCTTGGACTAGCCACCTCTGTGTACCTAGTCTGCTTCAGTGGCATTGGACTGAAGAGAGAAATCCAACAGCAGGAGGCTAGCTGGGGAGGACAAACAGATAGACAGATGGAAGGAAATTTTTTAAAAGGAAGGCTAAACAAAGTTCAAGGAGCCGTTCAGAGCAGCTTTCCATGGCAACAGAGATTTGTGGGGTATATTCAAGCAGCAGAGGAAGATCATGACAAGACGAGAGATTCCAAATTCTTGATCTCTTCAGTAAGACATATGTATTTTGGTTCCCCAGGTAGTTTGGGTGCTAAACAAGATGAGGCGCAAATCTGACTCACCTGCCTTTGGAAGACAAAGTCACAAAAACATCATAACTTAACCAAAACGTGCATGCTGCTTTTAAATTCTCCCAGAAGGAAGTGTTTCAAAATACTTGGTATGCTCCTCCGCTCCTATGTACAATCAGCAGATCTGAAGCAGAGACGGTACTCAAGGGAAGTACCATTTATGCTTATCCTTTATATTCTCCTCTTTAAGCACCATCTTTGGCCTCTGGGCAAAGCTACAGCTGCACTTCTGTTATGCTAATAGAAATTACATGCTTTCTCGAAGTGAGCCATCAGCCCATCACTCTAGCAGTGAATATCCTTTTCCATTGTACATTTAATAACAGCAGGGCAGAAGCAAATTCAGTTACAAAATTTCTGATCTGTGTGATCCATATTGGTACTTACGTATCACTCTAGCTCAAAACAAGAGGGTGGCTAACTGCTTATCTTAGAATGAATCCTGCTGATAAGAACATAGCCCAAAGTACACCAATAATGGGTGATATTTCCCTGGTATTCATTGCAGAGCCTTTGAACAACCATAGTGCAAATCACAAAACAAAACACATTTGTGTTGAAGTAGTCGCAAAATCTCCAGTACTCAGAGCTACTGCATCCATACCAGAAGGAACATAGCAATGAAGAATGTGGAATTCAGCTGTAGGCAGATTCAACAGTTTTGCAGTATCAATGTGCTAACCAGACAAGGACACGAGGATTTAACATTTCATTCTGTGATGGATGGTAAGTAAGGTAATGCAACAGAGATATTCAGACAAAAAACTCTGTTGCACCTACTTTTTCTGACTCCGCTGGCGCTGTTCCACACCTTTGACTTAAATCTACATTTTGTTTTTAGCATTCTGTGTAAGGACTTATGTACAAGAATGTCACACATCAAGAGATTTGCCGAGCATTACTCCCATGAGCAAATAATATTCCAGGCAGACAAGCTTTACCAACGTATATTCAAATTACTGAGATTTTTATATGGGCGGTAAAACTATTTCTTCTATGAAATAGCTTAGCTTAAGTTACTTTTCCTTAGTTAAGTAGATGCAAAATATCTTTAAGCATGGTTCTGATTTACAGTAAATATCAGAGGGAAAACATCACTCCAAGGAAGGAAATGTTCAAAATCCTGAGTTTAGGTCCTTATAAGGCATAGTAATTCTTTCTAGAAATTACTACAGATTTGACAGTCACACTAGATTCAGTAAATACTGCACTGCTACAGGAAATTGAGTATCTCGTTTCCAGCCATAAAAAAACGTTTGTACAACGTTCAGTACAGTGTGAAGAAGACTGAAGCCATCTTCCTTAACCTGCACAGTATCTTTATACTTTGAAGTGAGAGACTTAATAACTCTTGTACTGAATACAAATAAATAACAAAACATATTACTTGGGTTGATGTTTTTAATGCCAGAAATTTTTATTAGGTGCATTTGACAACACTATGCATATAGCTGTTTCCTAGAAGGATACAACAACCACACAAATCAATGACTTCTATAGATTCCTATGAACGTATAAAAATTAACATCAGAGTTTTCTAACCTAGGTAGGAAACATGAAAGATTTTAAAGTAATCTCAGTATAGACTACAACATTTAATAGATTTCTTCAAGTATCCATAATGCAACTAAATTGTAACTACGCTCACATCTAAATTCTGTGGGAGCTCAGGGTGCTCGACAGCCTCCAAAGGTGGGTGTCTCATGCAGAAAGGAACATATGCACGGATGTGAGACTTTGGCCATACCCAGTTTAAACATTTATACTACTACACACGTCCTCAGAAAAGTGTTTAAGTACTCAGTTAACTGAACTAGATTGTCTACCAATACAAAGCGGGGGTACTTGCTCATTTTCATTAATGGAACTGTGCATCAAAGGGATTTAGATGCCAATCCTTTGGGTTCCTTTGAAAAAAAGCCTTTTGTGTAGGATGGCTAACAAACAAAACACCTGTTCTTACATGTTGCTAAGTGCCTTCAGTTCCACACATCAAACATGAGTGCTCATTACATTTCAGGGACCTTATGTAACAAAGCTCGTTAAGAAAGTTGCAATTGCAGTTTAGATTTCAGTGTAATAGGCACAAGGGATTGTGCTTTGCCTCCAACTAGCGTATCTTGATTTGTTTCCATTTGTGTCTCCTAGTGCCATACCCTAGAATAGCAATTTTAAGTTTACAGACTACAAGATTGGTCTTCTTTTGCAGGTCCTTTAGAAATAAATAACCCATGGACCTTCTGGTGTCCAAAATCCAGTCTGAAAAATACTGAGACTTGAAAGCAGCATCTTAGCCATTTCCATCTGATACTTGCTCTTCACAGCAGCTGTAATATCTTACTATGATTAAACATCTTATTAAATAAGTATTTTAGGATTGATCCTCAAACTTGCCATGGCTTACTGTGACAGGATATACTACCAAAAAGGAAAAGAAAAAGCCATGACCTGATTCCTTACCATACATTCCACCAAAACTCCTGGAATGTGGGTGAAACATGGAAGAACAGAGGAAGACTTCACCGCACAGCTTTCACTAGGCAGTTTTGGCACTCCTTTCCATGAAACATAATTCTCTATATAAAAGCAATGCGACTTCAAGTTCGGCAGATGATGATATTTCATGTTACATTAACAGAGAATTAAAAGCTGAATAATGAAGCTGAACTGAATATCTCCCCTTTTTGTGCAAGGAAGATGGATCTGTGGAGCAAGCAGGGACTGTCCTGTCTTCAGGAGCAGACACAGAGACACAGCTCATTTTTAGGGAGAAAGGTGTTGATTTTTCAAATCCCTACTAAATAAAACAGACTTCCTGCACAGCATGTATTGAAAATTGGTAAAGAAAAGAAAAATGAGATGTAAAAACTATGCCATATTGCTAGATGTGCTCTGTTTCACACAAAGTAGAACTGTTCCCCCACAGGAAGCTCTTCAGGAGGTGGATACCTGGCTGGATGGAAGTTCGCGTGAGATCCGTGATTCTTCTCAGTGGACAGACATTTGTTGCTACAATTGTAACAGTCTGTTAGTTCATTAGAAGTCTCAAAGAAATAACCAGAAGCAAGCTCATGCAGAGAAAAGCTCCCTTCTGATCATCCCTGACTTCTATGGTAGTAAACCTGGTTGCTGAAGATCAGGACAGGAGCAGGTATTAAGAACAAAAGTGTCACTATAAAACATGCAAAGAGCAAATGACCACATTTGTATTACCAAACACATGCTGCAGAGAATGGGTCAATGTCCCACAACGTGCATCTTTTTTTTTCTACTTGGCTTTCCTTGCACAGAGCAGCCTGGCACATACTTCAAAATCACTGGCAAGGAATTCAGAATCACTGAGCTACTGCAAAGGACCTTGGATAATGGGAATGGAAGAGAGGAGCAAAATCCATCCATTGAAAAGTGAGCAGTTCCTCAGCATAAACCTGGTCAAGAAGGGTTGATGTTAAAAAGCACCACAAAAGAGGAAGAGTCGGGTATGCCAGTACCTACAGACCCATGAGCTGAGCTTCCTGCTCCCAACAGACCCCTTGGTAGGCAGCCCACAAGGAAAAATGTCATCTACAACACTGCCTCTGAAAGCCATTTCTGGTCACAGCGCAGCTATTTCCAACACATCCTATACCAGCTCTGCCGTCCAGAGCTGACTCACAGCCAAACACTCAGCATGTCGGAGACACCATTAGAAATAGATCAATATTGCAAAACAAATTAATTCCCTCATCAGTAGCAGTACATATTTTCTTTCACTATTTGTGGATCATCTATTATTGATAAATATTTTGGACAACCACTGGTTTTTGATGAAAGTATGAAGTATGAAAGTTTTACACAATTTTAAAATGAAACACCTTCATTTGAAAACATAAACACAAAATCCTCTGTCACTTGAATTCGTACTCTCTTTCAGAAAACATTAAAAAAAGCATAGAGCAGAAGTAATACAATGTGACAGGTGACTGGACACAAATCACAGTTAAGGAATGCCATTTACAAAAGCCATTTTTTCCTTTAAGTTAATCATCCTTATTATTAAACAAATACTAAGAATACCATGATTTTAAATAAAATCAGTGAGGGCCAGTAAAAGTTTAACTCACTAAACTAAAGCAGTAATTATCCATTATTCTTAGTAATGTAGCAATAATCTGTCTGTCACTTCAGAGTGCATTTGCACAATGACCGAATCATAAAAAGGCATTTTTATGAAAGCAGCAATTCAACAGCTATAAATTTTCAAAGATATAATAGGTTTCCCTTGTAATAAGGAGAATAGCCTTAGAATAAGCAAGTGTAATGCATTTCCTTTTAAGTCTTCCCTCCTGGAAGATTTATTTACCCCCACTGATACATAGAATAATTTAGCACAAGTCATGTTACAGTGGCGCACCTCGTAAAACGTCTTCTAACCATCCATATGGAAATAGTTTCTAGTCCCTCTTTCATGTGACCGTAAGTCTGGTCAAAAGGTGGTTTTAATATTTTACTATATGGATGATAATGTGTTGCTATACATACCCATAATAGAGGATAAAACTGTATTTTATCTCAGTGTATCAAATGACAACACATCATCTGATTGTAGAATAAAAATTGAAGCTGAAAATATTCTAACTTCTATTATAGTCACAAAAAATGCAAACCTGTAAGATATACTATATATGGAATTATGTACACTGAAAGAATTCTGCACACTGAGTGCTTCATCCCTCTCTAGGAGATTAAGGAGCACATTTTCCTTTGATTTTTCTTGCCCACCAATCTCATAAAGGAGTTGAATTTATTATTATATACAGTCACTCCATAGAAACAAGACACAGTAACATTTTCTTCCTTACTATGAAAATATCAAACAGCTTGTGGTGACTAGTTAAAATACCCCATTTGTGTTTTCTGTGAAAAGTGGTTTTTCTTACAACCTCACTTAAAACCCCAAGAAAGAACAGATTTTATGGATTATTCATGAGCAAAATACAACATAAAGCACAGAATTAAGAATAAATAAAAACATCATCATTAAAATAACATACAGGTGCTTGGTGCTGTGGCAGAAACAAGCATATACAGAAAAGTATTGTCTGCTCATAAGGAAGGGCTCAAATTATTACTTGAAAATGAGACTACTAAATCAAAAGGAGAGCTCAACTGAGCAATTATATTTGTACATACATTGGCGCTTTTAGAAATTAAATGGATGCATAAGGAATATTCTCACTAACTCATTCATATAAATTGGTGCACAATGAGCAGAAGAATTTGAGAAAACTATGAGAAAAATGATTGTAGTTCCTTCAGCAAACAAGCAGAAGAAATACAACGGGGCCTGACTGCTAACACCACTATCTGGGAAGACTCCGTCATCTCTTCAGTTTCTTTCAGAGAACTAGTTAAATGCGCACAGATGCATTATGAAGCCCAAGGTACGGATTCCTACTCATGAATATGAGGTAATTTCCCAAACTATTCAAACATTTTCACTGTTTCTTAACATCTTTGACAGAGACCTCTTCACACTCCCACCAAGCAGCAGCTTGAAGAATGTGTTTATAAAAAAACCAGGTGCACCTTTATTTACTGCAAAGCTTAGGACGAATTCCTGCCCAATTCAGAAAGATGGGGCCCACGCACTTAAACTTGTCAGGATCTCCAGATAGACTCAGGGTATTTGATGACTAAGAGGAGCAAAGGTTTAGTTAGCGAGTGTGATTTGGTTGGCTATATACTCATAAACCAGTTTCATTTATTCCCTTCACCACAGGAATCGGAGAAGTCAATTTCTTTTATGCTCATCACTTGGTTTTCAGAGCCCTGTCTATGCAAAGACTACTCTGTGGTCCCATACTCACCAAGAGCTTAATGTACATTTTTTGAAAGGGTATGTTGATCAATGTCTATGTACTGGAGTACTATAAAAGGGGAGGGAGGGATCGGATGGGGATGGATGGATGACAAATCTCTAACATTACAAGTAAGCCATGATCCTTAACTAGCTGCCCGGGAAGGCACAGCAGTCACACCATTACAAATTTATACCTAACTGTAGGACATCTCAGCTGAATTGAACTTTCTACAAATTTTGTTAGTCTTGTATTATTATTTGAACTACCATTACTTTCTTGGCAGGGTAAGTAATTCAACCACTAGACCTTCAGAACAAGTATTTTAGCTTCTAACCAAAGTTTGGGAGAGTACAATGCCCAACGACCTTCTTATTAACATTTTACCATTGCACAAGTTTCATACTCTAAGATCCACATGCTGGGAAATCCTGTAAATCATGAAAACAGATAGCTTGGCAGACTTTGCTGAGATTTCTCGGGCCAATGAATGATAATCAATAATAAAACCTGCTGTGTTTAAAATTATTTAACCGATGTGTCCCATCCGCCCCTTTTTATTGACCTCTAATTTGTTACCTCCCATTGGCAGCTGTCATCCTTGTGGTGCAGCTGAAAGAAAGATTCATGTGAATACTCCTTGGTTGCTTCAGTGCAAAAATCAGTCAGGTTGTCTTAAACAGGCTCTTGTGTCTCATTCATCTTAAAAATGGCCAACTCTGCTCTGAAGATGATGAAGGGTGTGCAGTGATTTTCAGTGCTGCCAGAGCAGTAACCTCAAAGGAGAGGGATGCTATTGAACACTGCAGGGACTGGAGCAAGAGATGCAGACTGGAGTGAAATAACTTATTTCTGCAATTATTATCTGACCATAGACTCAGTCTCCCATTATTGAAATTTATTAATCAAATTACACCTCTAAAGTTTAGGTTAGATTCAGAGATTGTATTGACATAAAAAAAAATAATCACTTGTGATTAGAATCTCACTGACATTTGTAATGATATAGATTACTAACCTCAAAGCAAAGCAAAAATTGTATCACATTCCAATTAAAAAAAATCAGATCAGGCAGACTATCTCAAAATCACGTCTGCCTATTTAAACTTATATTCAGGCTTTATATTTTCTACCTCTGATCTGTAGCATCAAGGAACTATTTGGAAATATTGAACATATGCTAACACTTTAAATTTAAGCAAGCTTTGCATTTATTTAATGCAGTTTTTGCAGGTAATGTATTACACATCAGCTGTTCAGCTTCATTCTGCTTTGCACTCTTATTAAGACCCTGACATCAAGAAATAATTATTTCATTTTTGGTTTTCCTGCCCAGCATATAGATATGACATCCTCTTTTCATATTCTGAACAGATAGTCCAATGCTGTAGTGCTGTTACACTAGAATACAACATAGGTCTCTGACCGTCCCTTTGTATTCCTAATTTTGGCCATGCAGACCAGCGTAAGAAGTGCCTTTTTTTGGTTTGTTCTGGTTTTTTGCTGTTGGTTTGTTGTTTGTGGTTTTTTTTAATTTCTTTGCAGGGAGATATGATAACCTGTACATTTAAGAACAAATACTAATGATGCAACCAATTAATCGATGCAACCAATTAATCGATGCAATCAACTGAACGTGCTGGGTAAACTCCATGAAGAGAATAAGCCAAAAGAATAACAAATGTAATTTCCATCCAAACAGATCACAAAATGCATATATCTTCCGAAATAGCACGGGTGATGGCTGTGACTTAAGGTCATGACAGTTCATTAGGCATGATTAGCATACTTCCTTCTTGCGTAACAGAATGTTCACCAGTATCCAATTAATTTGAGGTTTATAAGTAAGTGACACCAACTGACTGGAGTTATAGGATTAAAAGGAAAGACTGCAGCTACAAGAACTTCCGGAATAATCTGCTCCTCGAGCAAGTTCTACCTTCTAAATGGTCATTAAGCTGTTCAGTCCCTGCAGGGTACTGGCGGTCTTTTCCAAGTCACATCAATATATGTATCTAGGTACTGCTGCATCCAACATTTGGAGACCATGTAATAACAATCTGTTTCAGAACAAATTGTGGACTCTATTTGTTACATAACTACTGCATATAAAAAAATATAACAACATGTATTATATACAATGCACAGATAGAATCCCTATATATACCAAAAAATACCCATATGTTTACACACACACTGATACACACAACATATTCCTCCTGTCATACTGACTCCATCATACTAGGTGGTGCCTTAACAGCTGATGAGTAATTTGAAGAAACTATGAAACCACCACAGAACCAAAGATATTTACTACTTTAGTCATTAAAAGCTTAAGTATCAGATTTTATTTTAACCAAGCGAATTTTATAATGCCAAAACTATTTCAGTTATTTTCCAGTAGAAGGCAAGAACAGTGATTTCTAGTTCACTTACTACTAGAAGAACATTACCTATAATTTACCCATCAGCCAAATTAAGCACTAGAATAGCAATACTAAACTAAATGGATGTTTTGAAGACAGACTTACTTGAAGGTAAGCAGCGATAAAGCATTTTGTTGCTTGCTTGCTTGTTTTTTTTTTTCAGAACCCAGGACGCATTCTGAGCTCTGTATGCATTCCCACTCCAACGCAGGCCACAAATCCTCTTCATATCCCAATTCCCTTTCCACAATCCTACTGCCTTCCAAGTTTCTTTCCAGATTACACCTCAGACTTGCCAAGGCCATTTAAAGTTAATGAAGGTGGACTGGCTGAAATTGTCTTCAGGCTACAGTTCTTCCACAGTGCTTTCATCCCTGTCTCTCATGTCAGTAATACTCTATGTACTGACAGAAATTTAACCTAGCTTTACTACACTAGCACATAGGCAGACTGATGAAATACTACAGAAAGGAGTAACAAATTTCATAACACATCATGCAGATCAAGCATACAAATACACAAATAAGATTGCAGGGAAGTTCTTTCCTTTAGTGCTGGTAAGAAATTAAAGACTTCATCAATTTCCAGAATAGTATTTCTAGCAGTTTTTCAGAAGCAAAATCCTAGAACAGTCAAGGCCGATCCAAAATCTCAAACAGTTCTACAGCTGGTCAACACCCAGGGCTCTAAAACCTGCACTGCTAATAATAAAAGGAAAGCAAACACCCATATTATTATCTGTTACGAATTATGCAAGACTTTTCCGTAATATTTTAACCTAAATTATTGTTTCATTTCTAGATCTATGAGGGATCCTAGTAGAGTCATTATCATGTTAGGAGTATGTTTCTTCAAAATACAGACGTCGTTGTGTTACGATCAGTACACCACATTCTTCACCACTAACGATCTCAGAGGTGTTCAACTATTCAAACTTGTCTCAGGTAAAATGATCCAAAAGACCAGATAGCGTCACCAGAAGGCAGTGGGGACTACTGGAGTTTAATGGCAGGATTCTCCCAGAACTGGAATATGTTCATAACAACTTCCAAACATAACCCAAACACATTCTAAAGTTTCTTGACCAGAAAATTCCATATTATGCTTTGTTTATTGAATTACACTACAGACAACCGATTTTTTTTCAGATTTTACAAACACATATGAGAACTTGCAAACTGGAATATATAACCAATAAGCAGAAAAACCCCCTACTTTTTCTTCACCTGTTCAGAGCTGGCATGCCCTGTTTTCCATGCATGACAAGTGTTACATTAGAAAAATCTGATATTCCAAATCTAAATTTAAAGCCTGACAATACCCAAGTGCTTAGCTGGTTGAAACACAAGAATAGAAAGCATTCACTTTTGCTAAAGGAAAGCAAATATCTGTCTCTTTTTAACAAAAAGAGTGCAAACCTCTTCCATAAGACTTTAAAAAAAGTGAATCCTTAATTTCCAGATCTCTGAGGGATCCCTTCAGAATCTCCTGGCATGATGCTGTCTCAAGTGAGGAATCTTGCTGTTTTGTGGAAAGCATTTTCTCCTGTCATTAAAAGGCTATGACAGAAATCATTTTTGGGCTTTTTACAAATAGTGAAGAGAAAATTAAATTCCTCTTCTTTTAAATGAGTTGTTTTAATTAGAAGTGGAAGAGAGACATAGCTCCCAAGTGACCCATAGCACATGGATCCTCATTTGAGACAAACAAAAATGTCATTTGCAGCAAGAAAAGCCTGTTTGTGGGTGTTGAACCCCGCATGTGCTGAGCCATAATGATGATTTCTGGAGTGCTCACAGCTAATTTACAGGCTTTCTATAAACATCGCATTATAGTGTTTGGATGATTCCTAAACATAGAGGAGTTTATCCCAACACGTCTGACTGTAATTATCCTGTTGAAGGAAAGCAAAGCAGACAGAGTAATCACATCTTAGAAAAGTGATTCCTGGGAAAATAGCGTATAAACCTTTCCTATTTCTGTCCTCTCTTCTAAAGCCATTTCAAATTTTTGTTACTTAATACGTTTTTAAAAGCTTCTACTTATTACAGTAAATCCTTGCTTTAAGTTTAAAACCATTTGAGGTTTTCTGGGGGAAGCTCATTGCATAGGGAAAGGTCTAGCTAATAAGCACATCCACCTTAACGATTAGCAATGCCTTTGACTTGACCAAAAAATGGCAGAGGCTAAGTTATCTGTTTCTTGTAGGTTAAGATAAAATGTCTGACTGGAATCACTAATTTATTACCAAACCCGAAATCTTCATTTCTAGATTAGAAAATCAGCTCTGATTAGATGGCAGCGATGATAAAGCGGTCAGCCAGGGATGCAGTGCTTGCTGCAGATACATGGGAAACTCTGGTCTCAGAACTCATTAGGCTAGGCCGTCTGGGTCAGCCTGCTCCCAGGCTTGCTGGGCTGATCAATGGATCAAGAAAAAGACAAAGCAAATTCTCAATTAATGACAAGAGTCCTGTAGCTCCCATCCTACTCCTCACTATTCACAGATTGAAATTCAGAATGCATGTGTCTACGCTGCACAAGGCAGTGCTTTGAGTGAAGGGCAGGGCCCAGAGGGAGTACGAAGCACACCAGGACTCGAGCTGCTGCCGCTCAGCCTGTCTCCTCCCCTTGAGAGCACGACTTACCCGTGTGGCACATTACCTCTCACCTTCAGAGGTAACCCAGTCATGCTCACTACCACAGTGCTCTGTGCAGCATCACTCTTAGTACACCTCCAGTGAAGTCAATTCAGAGAACTGTAGCCCAAATTTCACAGATTCATTTCATAAAAATTGTAAACCCAAGGAGCAAAGAGATTATTTAGAACTTCTTTCCTCCTTCCAGTTCACCACCAATTCTTGCAACTTTCAATTCAGAAAAATAAACACATTGGCAGATCTAAATCATATACTGAAAAACTTGACTCTCAGTTTTTACAGGGACAAAGTAGTAGGCAGCTAGGTTTCAACTCTGGGTTCTCCCCTGTGTTTTTTTCCCCAAGAAAAAGTTCTCAGGAATTTCAGCATCGGTGAGATTTGCTACCGGTTTACCCCCAACGAAAACCTGCAGTTTTAATATGTAGGTCATTTATTACTATTTCTATATAAATTTTATATATATATATAAAATTGTTATTTAGTAATTTAGTATAGTACTAAATAAAAAGTAAGAATAATGTATTATTTATTAAAGAATTACTACTATTAATAGAAACAATTAGTGTGATTTACTACCTTTGCTATGCACCGAGTTTTTAACTACAGCGCTACTGTATCACCACACCTTCCGTTTGGCTGCCCAGTAATTCAGTATAACCATAGGTTCAAGCTGACATGTCAAGCCAAAAGAAACACCCACACTCAATGCTTAAGAAGTCACCAGAAGTCACCAGGCCGAATGGAAGGGATCTCTTGCTAAGAAAAGCTTGTAATTTGTTCTCTTCCTGGCATCCTACTCTTTGGTCATTGCCCTCTTTAGTTCCCTGCTGCTTTCCATTGTAGTGGAAAAGATATAAGGGAAAAAAAAAAAAAAAGTAAGGTTTCAGGGTTTGCTGGTTGTTTCTGTGTGGGTTTGGGTTTTCCCCCAAATATTTTTTTGGATGTCAGTCTCTTCTCCCAAGTCACAAGTGATAGGCTGAGAGGAAACAGCCTCAAGTTGCACCAGGGGAGGTTTAGATTGGATATTAGGAAAAATTTGTTCACCAAAAGGGTTGTCAAGCATTGGAACAGGCTGCCCAGGGAAATGGTTGAGTCCCCATCTCTGGAGGTATTTAAAAGACGTGTAGATGTGGCTGAGGGACATGGTTCAGTGCTGGACTTGGCAGTGTTAGGTGTATGGTTGGACTCAATGACCTTAAAGGTCTTTTCCAACCAAAATGATCCTATGATTCTATGTATTCGCATATGTTTATCCAAGTAAATAAGCTAATGTTGCCGCTTAGCAAAGTACAGTAGGGGAGATTTTAAAAACAGGCAATAAGTGTCCTTTTGTAACTCTAAAACCTTCAATAATAGTCCTAAAGAATAGTGCCTCTGCAAACAGTTTTTAATGACTGCATAAGTTAATTTGGCAAGGTCTGTAAAAGTCTAAAAATTGATCTCTCAGAATTTCAGAAGACACCTACGTATTTATTTATGCTTTTGCAAAATGCTACATCAATGCTGAATAGTGCAAGAATTTAATACGATAGTAGTTTAACCTAGCGTTCCTCCAATCAATAAATAAAATTAGAATAATTTAGTCTCATGACTAAATGCTGAATTTAGCAGTTTTTCCAGAGACACAGCCAGATGAGACCAGAGATTTAATTTCATTAGAAGTGCTTTTTGCTGTGCTCTTCTAAAACTAAATCTAACTTTCCCATGAAAAAATGCAGTCATTAAAACTGCTTTGTAATTTCAGATAGGAGTGTTAGAGCCAAACTGTCCATCAGAATCAGGTTACCAGTAAACAGATCGTACTCATTTATTGTTTCACAAAATACCATCCAAACTAATAAACATGTAAATAAATAATTCAAAGCATTATTTACTTAAAGTGTTAAGGGGAATGTGACATTGGTCCCACTTGGCTGTGATAGCCCTTGAATGAATCCTATTATCTTTGGATCCACAATAGTTTAAATTGCCATAAGCATGAAGCATCACCAGGATCAGCCGTGGTTTGGATGAGGCCAAAAGAAAGAATTTCTGTGCCACCATTTTCAGTATGGAAAGCTTTCCTCTAAAATAAGATGTTGGCTGTCAATTGGCACAGCAGGGAAACAAAACTGTCGAAGAAACCATCCATCCTTATCTTTTTCCTTTGATACTTCTAACTCTGTGCTTTGCACTGTTAAAGGCTTTAAATTCTTTATCCTTTAGGAAAAAAGAGTGTCTTACAAGAATAAAACATTATTCGGTTTAATTCACTCTACAGGAGTCAAGTTCCTCTGAAAGCTAAATGCTATTCCCAAGGCTACATGCACTGCAAGACTAAAATGTCCTATGGGTTCAAGGCTCAAATTCTTGAAGATATTTAGGTAGGTGCCCAGTTCAGTTAAGTTCAAAGGGAGATCAGAGCCCAGATTCCTTTGGGCCTCATTCCTTAATATGTTCCTAACACATAATGGTATTTTCAAAAAGTCTTCTCTGTTTAATAATTGTCAATATTCCTCTGAGAGAAATAACACAGTTATCTAGCATCATCTATAATGTCCATAGAGCCAACAAAATACAATAACTGTGAAGGCTTGTATATCCTATGGATTACACTGCAGCATCCAGGGAATTAAGCACATAAAGGCTACAGATCTTAGGTGAATCCCACAGCTATCGGCTTTTGTAGTGGAGATAGCATTTCTGAAAGTCGCTAAATGGCAACTGCAGCACCTTGAGGTCCTTAGAAACTTCCAAAGAGGGTCTGGTATAAGCAGAACCACCATCGGTATACTTTGCTTTGGACCCCCCTGCTCCATTCTTTGCTCTCCCCCTCTGATAAGCATAGCTTTACAGATCATGATATCCATGAGTGCCAACTGATACTGTCTATTGCCATTTATCTTGTACTGGATGTAGGCTAGATGCTTGATGTGATTAATTATAGGTGGTTTTATACTGCCCCAAGGAACTTTCAAACCAATTTTAAATATGACAGAATGGGGCTACAATATAAGGAAGCACAAGCTTTAGAGTTACAATTACAGCAATCATAAGCTGACACAATTAATCAGTGTGTAGAGAGCAAACAACATTAATGTTTTGTGCAGGTCGCCAAAGACCACCAAAAATCGGGTCTTCTTAGTTCATCATTGCCAACTTGGGTGACAGTCAGGCCACCTGCAGAGAGGGATGGATGTAAATAAGGGCAACTGATGTACCAAGATCACCTGCCTCCACCAAGGAAACTGATAGCATGGTCCTTTGATGTCAAGACTGAATTCATATTAAATCTTTTACTATTAAAACAAGCGGCAAATAGCATTTCTTGCCCTTATGGGAACAAAATAAGCAAAGAGCCATTCACGGGGAGAAATGTTTCAGCAGAAGGTTGGAGTTAAGCCAGAAGCAGGGCATAGTCTCTTCCCAGCAGTCAGCAAAGCTCCTACTGAATAAAAGATTGAGTCATGGCTGTACTGGCCAAATCCCTATCATTGCCTTGTGCCACCAAACTGAGGAGTGAGTAGAAATCCAGCGTTCCCCATATTATGCAAAGAGTCTCGCCAACTCCTCTGATTTCATTGTAATCGTTGTTATAAACACTGAAAACGTATCCTCATTTTCATAAGAACTATCTTGGTCGGCAGATGTTGTCCTAAAGTGAATCCTCACAGAAAAGCCTTTCTAACCAGCACGTAAGCCTCCTGGTATGAAAGTCAGGATTCTTTTCTGGACACGACTCTCTTTTAGGATTGTTATAAACACTTCAAAGCCCAGGACTCTTGTATGCGCACTTCTAACAAATGAGAATTAGTAGTTGCCAAGCAACTTTCAAAAGACTACCATAAAAATTGTATAGAAAAATAATCACTAACACATACAAAAAGCACAGGAGTTTGTGGGGGAGTAGAAGAAAAAAAAGGAAGGGAGAGGAAGGACACCAGGAACACTAAGTTTTCAAGCTTACCTTAAGTATCTGCTGTCACTAAATACAGTTCTGTAAGCAAACCACAGCTCCACACCCATCTAAACACTTGGGAATTTTGCCAACAAACAGGAATCACAAGCTTCTGAACCTTAATAACAGTTCATGCTTCAGACAACAGTTGCTTAGTGTCCTCAGCTACCACTGGCACAGATCTGTATCCTAAACACACATTGAGATCTCTCTCTCTCAGTCCATCCCATCACTCACTCCTTAACACCTGTATTTATAGCCTCAGCCTCCTTCCCCCACCCTCTGCACAGACTAAACCCTAGGGAAGACCTGGAATAAACCTAAACAAAAATTCCCAGTGTAAGTTCAGAAATGGCTAACTCACTAACTACACCACCTTCTTATAGGGGTTTGAATTACACATATAGGCATTTCTCATCCCCAGCCAAATCCACCACGGTTACTGCCCCATGGCCTCAGCTTTACTGCCACTAAAGGAACAAATTTAAGTACACTGTAATGCCCAATCTGTTCACTGGTATGCTAAAATGGTTTTAGAATGAAAAACATCATTTTGTAAGACGAGGCACAGGAAAAGAGCCTTCAAAATGCTACAAACTGATTTCTCAGTATGAATCCTACTAAAAATCATTCCCAATAAAACCCAGTAATTTCTCTTACAAGAAAATAAAAAAAAAACATTTTTCCTATTCAAAGATAGGAAATGCTTGAAACATCAATTAAAAACCAAATTCTCAGATGGAAAGGTTACCTTTCAGTTTAAAGGTGACTCAAGACACTGGATGCACACATTTCTGAGCATGTGCAAAGACTCATTGCAAGACAGAAAATACACATTACTGACTAAATAGCCAGGACCACAAAGTAGACCTTTAAATTACACCCGTTCCAGCCTGGCAAAACAATTCCTCTGGAAGCAATATAAACAACCTGAAGCTTTTATTATCTCATTCCAATTCCCTAGAGCCTAAAAGATGAAAGAGATACCAAGGAGTGGATCATCCATGTGCCCTGTTTCTTGGATTCCTTTTGCTTAGCACGTTCTGAAACAGAACCCAGAACAGAGCCCAGAACACCGAAACTAATACGTTTTCTAACACTGCAACAGAGGCATATTTCCTCACTCCCACTTGTCACCATTAAAGTAGCGTACGGTTGAGGGGGAAATGACTTTGAACCTGCCACTTAAGGACTTCTGCCCTAACCAGGAAATAATGTATGTCTGAAAACACTGAGACGCAGGAGTGCCAAAGAGCAGCATGGCAGAAGGACATCACCTGAACAAACTTCGCACTCAGTCACCTCAACTCTGCTTAACTTTGATTAGTGCTGAAATTTAACCAGTTCTGAGGTTATATGCTTACATTCATTTAGCTAATTTGTACTTTCACAGGACAGCACACTAGGAGGTTAATATTTCATGATACTCATGGGAGGACCAAATGGTAAAATCTCAAAATTGCAGGTCCTGGGGGCTGCAGCTGCTGTTGGGCTGCAGCGTGTAAAACAAAGAGGAGATCCTGCTCCCTCAGCAGAAACTGAAGAACTTAAATCAGAGCAGCACAAATAAAATACAGTACCAAATCTTATTTCTTTTCCCTGGCAAGAACTGAAGAATCCAGGCAGTACATTACCAGCCACCTAAGTCTAAAAGGCTATGCTGGCTGCCAGCACTCTTTGACCTGTTTCTTCATAACTTGCCAGAAAAGGAGAAACAGTATGATGCATCTGATTTACTGTCATGCAGGGTACAAATGTTTGCTGACTGCACAAGGTATAAATTTTCCCTCTATTCTTCATACATATTTCAAAATGCTAAATTGAATTATCCTCAGTAAGATACATTGCGCATAAATAGAGCATCTGTGATTATAAGTAGTCTTAAATAGACCGTTTTGCAGTGGAATAAAAAGTTGATATTGTAAGTTTCACAAAATCAATCTCATTTGCCCAATGTCTTTCTAACAGCTGGGTGCTTAGAGCAGAAGTGTTTATCCTGCTTTTTCTGCTAAACCTTCAGTGAACGATATAGACTCTGACGCTCTAGTTTATCCAAGAAGGAAAAGTGTCAGATCTTTAAAGGTAGTACAGCCTTGGCAACTATCTAGCTGGAGAATACCAAAGAGAACCTGATAAAGCAGTAAAGCCACGTCAGGCTGCAAGCCACCTCATCTCCAACGTCACATTGCTTTGTGCAGGTCATCGGACCAGGCAGCCTCCAGAGGCACTTCCGAAGCTGAATTTTATTTTGATTGTTTAATCTACATATTAACTCCCCAAAGACTAAGGAACCATTTGTGATTAACAGAATTTTGTTAAACTTAGAGGCTTATATACAAATGTCTTGAGACACCACGGTGTTATGTTTCAAAATATTGCAATACTGCCTTATTTTGACACCTGCCTCAGTTTTACATTTACATTATTAAAGAGTGGCAGCTAATTTTAGTGTGCCTACACAGAACCATTCAGAACATGGCACAAGAAAAATCAGTTCTTAATCAGCTTCCAAAATAATTCCTAAGTAGTCATTATGTTACATCAGAATTTCAAATTATTTTAACAAAGGGAGCATACATCAACAAGAAGCGGTGCATCATCCATAACTCCGAGGAGTTGAGGTAGTTTGTCAACTTAATTTTGTGGAAGCCTTTTCAGGGCATGGAATTTTAAATTAAAATTATAGCACCATACAAGCTCTCTGCAGAAAGTTCCTGTCACTGAGGTGACACACAGGCCTCCACAACTCCAAGAGGGTTGGTGCTCCTGTCTCATTTCACAGCGACACAGCAATCACCTGCAACGCCAACACAGAATGAAGCCCCAAAGATTATTAGTCCCTATAGGCTAAAGCTACTATTTTTGCTGAGAAATACCATATTTCCTCATGCAGTTTTTACAGCTATGTGCCTCCACGGTTTCCAAAGCTTTTCATTCTTCCAGCCTTGGTCCCAGTTAGTTTTGACGCATGATCAGGAGAATTACTTAAAAAGTCTAGCAATTATAATAAAAATGGCTACTGAACTCCCCAGGAGAGCAATTAAATGAATCGATACTTCTTAATTATTGAGTGGTATTGAGCCCACAGTACTCCACCCATCAGCAGATGATATAAATGGGTTAACACTCATCCAAAAATTACTGAAAGGAAAAATACAACTGTACCTGAGATGGGTGTCATAAGACAAAACAGAAAAAACCCCACAAATTAGCCGCAAAAGCAAAATAGATCAAAACGTGTATTAGATCTGCAAAGATAGCCCATAACTGTTGAATATATTGTATCAATACCAAACACGTTCAAAAATAATTATTGTTTCTGAAAATATCCATACAGACACAGAGGCACAGAAATACAGACCTAGATCAAAGCAGCAAACAACCTGATGCACTTGGGATCCTCTCTCTCAGGATGTTACCCACACGAGCTGCACATGAGTGAACAGCATCTCAGTGACAGGTCCTTAAACTCAGCCTCACCCCGTCCAGCTGAGATTAAACCGTTCTAGTCCAGTGAGCCCGGGCAGCCGAGAGGCTGGCCACAGGCTGTTCCTTGGATTGGTGTCAAAATCAGCATTTGAAACAGAGATCTGCAACTGCTGCTTTTACACTGTCTTCAGCAAGGAGCAGAGCAGTTGTGGACACCAAGAAGTGAGCATTGCCTGGATGATTTTAAAAGTCTAAGAGGGTCTTTTTGGAGTATAGAAGGAGATTGTCTGCAGTAAAGAGCTACAAGGGAGCAATTCTTCAGCAGCAGTAGAAGAATCAGTGGTAGAGGAAGTGGTAGGAAAATAGTATTTTTAAACCAAGTAAAATGTGGACTCAATCAAACACACAGTAAATTTGACTTGTGATGGTATCTTTCAACCCACTACAAAAAAACAAATATAGCATTCAGACATCAGCTCCTTCAGGATTGCTGGATCCTACCAGGCATCGTAAAGAGAAAAGTACCATTAGCAATGTAGCATTATTTTTAATTGACCCAAAAAGCCAGCTGTCAAAGTGTTTTCAGTCTGCCAAATGAGTTTTTAGGTATGTGGGAGGACACCTAAGGACTTTAATGTGTTTCTTACAAAGAAAATATCCATTATAGTAGAAAGTGGAGTGAAAACTTAATCAAATAGATGAGAAAGTGAAGGAAAGCCTCCAGCATTTCTGATAAATTAAGAGCTATATTCACAACGCTATTACACCGTGCCTATGATCAATTCCCATATTAGCTATATATTTAAATTTAAAAAACAAACAAACAAACAAAAACCAAACAAAAACCCCCCGACTCCATGACTGTACCATACCGCGTATGAAGTTACTCAAAAAAAGAACCTCCAACAATTATTCTGTCTGTAATATCTTCAGCTGTGAAACTTAGATTGGTTGAGGAGTTGGGGGGGAGGGTCAAAATCCACAGATATACTCAAAGATCTAAAACTATTTCCTGCATAGACAATTTAGGAACTGGCACTACCCTGTGACATCAGCGGGTTTTGGCATTGCAGAGTTTTGTGAACATCTATTTTTGTGAACATAAAATGTTCCAAGAAATTTTCTCAAAATGATGGGGTCATCCTCACTGTTCTCATCCCGAAATCATCTAGCCTCCTCTTGTAAAAGTAGTGAATGAACTCACTGACAGTTGCTTCCTCATCCAACATTAACCAATTCTCCCAGCAAGTTAAGGCACAGGTCTGAAATGCTTCTGGAAGAGAAATTGTGCTTTCGTTTTGATAATGAAACAAGTTCACGCCATACACAGGAAATACCTATATGGGCACATTTGTACACAGTCATTGCCTTTTGAAATTCATTCACATTTTGGAAAGAGGCCAAGTATCATATAGTCTTTACATGGTTGTTTTAAAAGCTAGATCAGTTCCTTGATCTGGTTCACGGCACAGCCGTACAAACATTGTGCTGGCACAACAGATGTCTGGGGGAAGGTGAGGAAACAGGCATGCTTCATGTTGTGTTGCTATCAAAAACAACTTACCATGAAGCCACAGGCTCCACATACAGACAATATACAAATAAATCCAAGATGAAGTCATTTGAAAAATTTACAGCACTCAACAGACACAAAGTAGCTAAACAAAAGTTCTCTAATATCTTCCATTTTATGTATATCTTTGTTGTTCAATGATAGTAAACTGACAACAATTAAGAAGATTCCAAATCTAAGCTTAAATGAAAAGAAGCTACACTACAAAAAAAAAATGGAATCCAAATGCTATCCTATCATTAGTCAAGAGGAAAAGCAGTGTCCTAGGCATGATACCAAAAAATTTGACAACACTGCACATAAGAAGTGATTTGACTACAAATCTATTATGTAAGACTGATATTAAGCAATGTTCCTTCTAGCCTAAGACTGGACCAAAGAATGTGCTATTCTTGTTTTGTAAAAGACACATCTATCTGAAGCCCAGAAAAGGCCACTGGTACCTAGCAGGCTTTCTCTGGCAGACCTAGTCCTTCCTTGAATTTATTCCTACTGGGACTACATTACACACTTTGGGAGGAGACAAACCTAGATTGTCACATTTTTAGCGAAGAAGTAACCATCTCAGTCCATCCATCCCATTAGTAAAAGCTTCCAAAAAATAATCACTCTGAGTTAAAAACTTGCCTGCCTTCTGTAAATTTAAGCTCAAACACCTTTCTTCCCAAATCTTTGTTACTCAACAGAAGAGAAGGCTCTGTTGTCCATTTAATTACGTACTGTGGTCAAGACATCAGCTCACTTTATCTTGTCAAATAAAATTGCTGAAGCAATGTTTCCAGTTTTTGTAAGTCTCCTCATGATTCTTCTGGGAGAGAAAGGTGTTGGGTGGCTGCTTTTCTCCCTCAACAGATTTCTTCATGACTGTGACCAGAACTGGACAGTCAGTTCTTACAGAAGTTACCTTTAGGCCAGAAACAGCTCCACTATTGCTACTGAGAACTCCCCAACCAGTAAAAACATTGTATGTGTTCTTTCACTCATAACACTGGAGTTTCTGGTGGATAATCAGCAATTATAAACTGCCTTGAGAGTCAGAGAGTCACTGTTCTGAACATGTGTCCATAATTTTCTTCTAGATGTCCAGCAAGTCCCAGGCCTGCCAGAAGTAACATCTGCTGAAAATGGATTTCCATTTGGAATTATATTTTGTTGTGGTCATCTGCAGGATATCAGTGTTGTTTGTCAACTGAACACTGTGTAACTTTT